>NW_028221563.1:0-56358 GCF_014529385.1 Adiantum capillus-veneris
AAGCCGTGAGTTTGTGGAAAAAGCCGAGGTCCTATTTTACTATAGCAGTGCCTTGGAGCGGGGTTGGATAACACTGGGAAACGGAGTCCTGCTTTCTCAAGGTATGAGACTATATGAGTTATGCATGTCGATACGTGGTCAAAGCGAACAGATTGCAGTGAAGAAACATTTTTTTGACCTAGGGCAACCCTTTTCTCTTGCTTGGTTATGGTCATGCCATGTTGACTAAAGAAGAATGTCTTTAGTGATGATTTGGGGATTCCATGATCCAGTGCTCGATGTAGATGACAAGTCGCAGTTTTTGTTGCTAACGCTATGCGAGAATACACAAGGCTGCCGCCTTTGCCAGTGATGTTTGAAGAGTCTACAGTGAAGATATGCCAGTGTCTACTTCGGACGATCATTGCCACAGGTGGGTGCTATGTTGTTGGTGGATGTGTTCTGAAGGTTGTTTTACAAATGCCATTATTGCCGATATGCTACAAGATATCTTGTTTGAAGACAATCATGATATGGCAAGCTCTCTAGCCGTTGGCGGGGAGACATGTGATGTAAAGGATTTTCGGGATGTGCAAGCTTGTGTTGACCGTGGAGATGTCTCATGCATGCAGTTTTTTGAACATTATGTTTGCAGATCTACAGAAGATTGGCTTATAAGTTACAAGTGCAACGCTAGGGTGGTTTGTATAAATTTTACAAATGGAGGTGATGATCAATGCCATATTTTTTTATCCAGTGAGTTTACACATGCTTGGTAAGGCTTTCCATTGGACCCAGGCGGGATGTTAGGCAGTAGTGAATCTCTCTCTATCTATCTACTTCTTCCATATAAATACTATCTATCACTTCTTATTATGCAATTCTACTTTACCTAAATAATGCCATGGTTGAGCATGAATGTTCAACAAGGGGTTGGACAATGATGGTACAACTAAAAATGGTTGACCTATGGAAGTGCAAGAAGCCCAAGTTGTTTTTAGCGAGGTCTCATTTCGAGAATGCCACCATTCCAAGGTGTACTTTCATGAAGATGCGCAAGGTCTTGGATGCTCGCCATACAGAAGTTTGGATTTATGCATCACCGGATGATGGTCAAAATCATGTTAAAATGGCTTTTTTTGCTCGTGGGAACATTGCCCAAGCCAGAAGTTAAAAAAGGAAAAACAAAAAAGCTTTTAAAGGTTGCTACATGACAAAATGAGCTGCAGTTCAGGAGGTGGCGGGCTGCATGACAGAGAAAAGAGGAAAGTCACCATCCGTGTGGGAGTCCGAGAGCAGAAGGCGTGGCCAAAGATAGGAAGGGCCGCCATTGCAGTAGGAGGAGCCGAGGAGTGGAATCAATTGCATGGCGAGGAGGGTTGTACCCTAAGCGAGAGGGAGGCAGCCAAAGGGGGCGTGGCTTTCAGCAGTATATTGGAGGTCACAAGGGTTGATTGGGGAGTTGATTGAGGGCCATCTGTGGGGCGGTAGCATGGCGGGGAGGTGAGAACAGGGTTGCAGGTTTGCAGCATGGGGGGGAGTTGAGGCGCCATAAGAGGTCGACCACAGGAGGGAGGCCGCCATAGTGGGCGGGCTGGTTGAAGTCAGAGAAGCAAAAGGGAGCGCGAACCTTCTGGAGGGGATGTTGTTTACCAATAGTGGGTGGGTTGCCAGTACCACAGAGCAAGGCCGCCATGTGTTGAAGAGGGGTTGCCAACGAAGGAAAACCAAAATGAGGGTCCAAGGGTTGAAGGGGGCCACCATCTGTGACTAAAGACGAGCAAGGGGCTGCCTATGCATGAAGAGGGGAATCGAGTGAGGAGCTTTGGACAAGAAGACGTCAACGAGGGCAGTTAGCGGTGTTGTTTGCAAAGATCGAAGGGAAACCAAGGGCTTCCAGGTGTGTGAAGGAGAAGCCGTCAAGAGCCTTAACCATGTGAAGGGACGACCATGTGTGAGCGATAAAGAAACCAAAGCGGGGCCTTGGGAGCTAGGGTGGACCACGGGCTACATGAAGGTGAGGCCTTGAGAAGAAGGACTGGGAGCAGCAGGTAGCGCATGGAGAGAGGTGTTGAGAGCCTTTGGAGAAGCTTTGGCTGAGTACAAAACAAGAGCCGAGAGAAACGGTATGAGCATCAAAGGGGCCGCTGCAGAGCTGCTTTGAGAAAGCTTGGAAAGAGATTGCCAGTGCGGAGAGGATCGAGTAGCACGAAGAATCATGGTATAAGTTAGCAACTATCAAATTCGCCATCATTGTATTTGATTGGCCTTATGTGGTACATAGTTGGGTTGTGCTTTTTTTGTCGAGTTTGCCGTCAATATTATTTGCCTCGTGTCTGTTGTCGTATGCCCGTGGTAGCGGTGGCTCCGAGATTGTGTGTATGTGAGTAGAGAGGGAGGTAGAGAGATTGTGCCGGCAACTCGTATGTGTGGTCGAGGCGTGTGTCGCCTCCCTGTGTGATTGCGTTTACCAATTGGGGAGTTGTATGCGTCTATTGATGTTGGGATATGATGGTGTTTTTGATAGGTTTATTGTATTGAAGTTTTTCATGGGCGAGTGTGTGTAGCCGGGATTGCTCAAAGGCGGTCTGTATTGTGAAGGTCGGCAGAGAGTGTTCATATGTGTGTGATTCTGTGTGGATAGGGGTGCGAACTATTACCTTGGGCTATAGAGAAACAGTGTGTGCAGGGTGTTGTTCCCTTTTCCCCCCATCCCAACGTGAGCCAAGAGGTGGATTTGACTAAGAAGGACCGATTGAGGAAATGCATCCTCAATGGCACATATAGTTTCTGTTGCAAGTGTTTGAGCACCAGGGATAGCATCTATTTCAATTTCCTTAGAGCTCACAAATCTGCAAGAAAACACACAAGCATACACTAAGTGCTAGTTGAAATTATTGTGTAAATTAAAAAAAAGCGTAGTTGAGTGGAGTCTTGTGGTGTACCTTACTAGCTCTCCAAGTTTGAAAATAGCATCCTTGACTTTCTTGTCCCGATATATACACATACTCACTGGCAGAATGAACTACAATGTAAATTAGGGGGAGGAAAAGTGAGAGAAATTCATACACACAAAAAATATGTAGAATAGGGAGAGGGACATTATCTGAATCATCTTGTGCCAATCATGAGCATTCAACCCATACAATCGAACGATTCCACCTTTCTTTGCTTTTGTGAAAGCTCCGTTTAGCGACCTCATGTATCTTGTTGGTGTGCGAATAGAAGCAATGGTACCCTTCACTTTGTCTAATTTTTCTTTGGCAAGCATCCATTGTGCTTTAGGAAGCACAGTCTTTGGCATTGGGGGCATGGCGTAGAGTAGCAAGGTGGGGAGACGTTTCAAAAGCCTCAAATCCTCCCTCGCACCCAAAGAGTCTTTATTGCCAATAATGTGGTCCCATAGTGTTTGGGCTACATTCTTGAGTATGTGCATGGGATCCAAGAGGTGTTATATTTTTAACTCCTTCCAATATGGAAGCCTTAAATATATGGAATACTTGGACATACCTTTTGGTGGAGGGCATGGAGTGGGATTGTTGTTGTATTGCTCTTCCCAAATGGTTGCCCAATCTGCCATCGTGAGCTTTAGAGGGGTCTTCTTATTTGTTGGAGCCTTGTGCTTGCTATGCCCTTGGGGTAAGAAACTATGGTTGTTTGGATAGATTACCTTGCACAAGGGATCGGGCCTCTTTGTCACCAATGATGGCCCGCAAGTAGGACATGCATTGTGACTCGATGTGAACAATCATGCATACATATCATATCGTTAGAGAGAGACAAAACTAAAGGGAGAGAGAGATAGAGGGAGAGAGAGAAAAAGAGAGATGCCAGAAATCTATCCAAGCCCAGGATAGTCGTGCATAGTCCACATAAGGATTCCCTTCACAACGGCATCTCTTCCCCCCTTTGCAAGTGAGACATCTACAAGGGGAATGCCTCTCCATAACTCTTCTAACTGCTCGATGAGGGGATTGAGGTAGACGCCAATATTTGACACTTTGTACTTCCCTGGCACAAGCAAGGAAAGACGTATATTACCCTTCTTGGTTGTCTCCCATGGTGTAATTTTGCAGTTGACGATCACCACAGGCCAAGTTCTCCATGAACTAGACTTAGTGCCGAAGTGGTTGACACTATCACTTGCGAACCCAAGCCTCAAAAGTCGAGGCTCCAACCCACACGTACTTTGACCATTGAGTTTGGATGTGCCTCCATGTAGGTGAATCGGCAGGGACACACATAATTCCATCATTTGAGAAGTGGTTGGCGTCTTATGCGAGAAGCTCCAGGATAGACCTACTTTTAAACATGTGTTGAATGCATGGAATTAATGGAAATGTCTCAATACCTTTGCAGGGTATGTGTGGCCCGCTCACTCTAGTCTTGTATCGTGCTTCCCCGACACATTAGGAAATTTCGGAGGTCATTTGGAGGGCTTTCTAAGAAAATGTATTTTTTGCACTCTCTCTCTAGAAAAAATGGCAAATAAAAGAGCTGGGTCTTTCATAGTAAAAGTTCAAAAAGTGTACTTTAAGTAGATTCCTTACTCTTCTGAATATTCGTTCGTAGTGATTGAGGGATAATCCTCTTTTCAGTTGCATTGAATGAACCTCGTCAATATGGAGGGAATGAGGCTAAAATGGAGGGACGAATCCGCAGCCGCTATTCACTTTCCATTAAACCTGCACATTTGGCTAATGGCGCACTCCTCAAATGGCACAAATGTTACCCAGAAACGAGCCAAATATCACCTTCACATTGATTTGGACAATGAGTACCAACCATTGATTAAGCGCAGTAAAACAAACACACATATACCTCCCGCTTCCATAGACACGCTCAGAGCTCGAGGAGCTAAACACATAGATATCTGGACGAGAAGCTCTCTCTACCCTAAGAATCCAATGACTAATGCGTCTCCACCGTTTGTCAATCCTACAAGCTTATTGACCTTTGCTGGTGATGGAGAAAAGGGCCTTCTGGGTTATTGTAAATCACTTACAAGAGAAGCTGAAACTTACAAGAGCATTCTCCAAGCTCAACAATGTGAGATTGTTCACCTTTCAGATTTACATTCTACAGATCAGGTTACCATTTTGCAACATAAAACAGAGGTACAAGAACTGAAAGGAAAGGTGCGAAAGTTGTCAAATGAAGGACACCATCTTGGGTGGTCGTATCCGAAAGAAGAAATTGCGCAATCTTGAAACATTGCAGGTTGCATCAGGAGGTCTCAAGAAAAGAATCCGAGCATTAAGGTGATGCTTCTTGGTTGGCTACATTGTCTTAGTTAAGTAATCTTTTTGTTTTTTCTTGTTATGCATTGTTTTCATGTGCCTAAATAGTGTTAGTGAAGCAAATTTTCTGTTATTTACTTATGCATTGTCTTCATGTAGAGATTCAATCTATCCTGACAACGAAAACATTGACCCCAAAGCCAATATAGGAAAGAGATTGAAGCCACTTATAAGTAGAAGCCTGGCAGTAGATATAGTACATGACAAGAAGTTTAAGGTCCTACAACGAAATGTAGTGGACCGCTTTATTTCAGAGAACTCAGTGCCTGCAAAAGAGATACAAGGCACACTTGATTCACTTGGTGTAAGCAAAAGAGGATATTCGGCTATCCAAAAGTCTGTCTCATCCATCTTTGTTAGGAAGGGTATAAAATCCAAACTTCTACCATCAACCTCAAGTGTTTGGAAAGAGAGGCTTCAGCTTAACGAGGCACAGGGAGACTATCTTGGACAACCCTTTCATATTAAAGCAACTTACAGTGGCCATGGAGCAAACATGGCATATGATGAGTTCAACAATATTTTTATGGACCTGCGGATATTACAGAAGAGAATGGTGGAGTTTTACAACATCACATTTGAAGAGTCACGTGGGGTATTACATTTTGTGTTAAAACTGGATGAGTGTGAGCTTGTTAAAGAGAAAAAGCTAGAGAGTGTTACTATTACTTTAATGAATAGAGCCCTCTCAAAGTGTCCCAGTGATGATCCTTTATATTTTAGTGTTCAATCAGAATCTAACATATGGTGGCTTGGTGCGTTTGAGGTAAGCGAGATTCTCAAGTAAGCTCAAATGTTCAGATCTACTTAAGTCTCATTTATTTTGTGTTGCAGGTAAAGAAAGAAGATCATGAGATTCTATATTGGGTGTTCCATCGAACTAATATTCCGGAGGTGATTGATCGACAGACTAACCAGGGAGAGGTACTACGTCTAGATGGAAGGGGAGACTTTCAAGTTCAGTGGCATCTTGCAGGTGACCTTAAAACATTAAAGTGCATGTATAATTGTGGAATGGGTGCAATGGCAAAGTCACCGTGTTTGTTCTGCATGGAGCCTGCAAAGGTCATGGACCCAAAGTGGTGGAGAAAAGCTCCAACACATCACATTGAGGATCCTGCTTTTCGACCGGTTTTGAAAATACCACTTGTGAATGTCCACATTTGTACAATGCATGCCCTTTGTAGAATTGTGGAGAAATTGGTCTACCTATACATCGGGTTTTCTTGGAAGATTAAGAACTCCACAGAACGACAAGTAGCCCTGCAGTGCTTAGAAATGGTACTGTCGGATATGGGGCTTCATGGTGGCAATGTGAAAATCCAGCGGGATGAAAAGAGATCAACTGCTGACAAGGATGTCCCATGCAAACCATCCATCGGTGGGGTGAAGGCACGGAGGTTTTTATCTAAGCCCCAAGGTACAAGAGATCCAAAGCTAACAAAACATGGAAAAATATATAACACATCTTATGTTAGCAAGGTAGAGTATCAGAGTTGGAAAAAGCTACATATTGCAGTCAAAGACCACGAACCAACTACTCGTAACGCGAAGGCTGAGGTTTGGCGATCCATAGACATCCTATTTTTGATGTGCGACAAAGATGACTGGTCACAAGGTGATATGAACAAGTTCAAGGAAAATCTCAACCTTCTGAAAAAATCATTCAAGACAGCATGGACAGACACCCAGATTACTCACTACATGGTATTATCATGTATTTCTTTCTCTCTTATGTGCAAATATGTGACTGTAAAACATTCTAACTAATCTGTTTTCATATCCAGCACTTCATCTTCAATCATTTGCCATATTTTATACAGAAGTATGAGAACCCGGCAATATGGAATACCCAAGGGATGGAAAAGTCTCATTACATGGCGAGAAATGCTTATTTCAGGCACACACGACATGGTGGCTCTCGAATCAAGGCTAACAGTTTGAGAGAACTATTTGAATGGTTCTATCGTAGAATCATTCATCGAATGCAGGCAAAAGAAGTCTTGGCAAATTCAGCAACAGCACAAGCCATCAGACATTTACAACAACAAAAAGTTAAAAGATCAATGGCACACAATAACTCCAGAGCTCGTGAAAGTCAACGAAGGTGGAGAGAGACAATGGTGTATGTGAATCACAAGTGGAGAAAGATACTCTAAGTGGATGACAGTGTACAAAATTTATGTAATACATGATCTTATACAATTGCTACTTGAAGTGTATCAAGATTTTGAAGGTTCAATTTTGTTTTTTGGCACGTCACCCTTGTAACGAATCATGAGATATTTGCCATACTCTAAAAGTTGATCTAGGTTTTGTCTACCAAGAGCTAGTGCCATTGCTGTGTAGGTGTAGTAATACGCTGCCCGACCACCTGTATAGCCTGGGCAGTAACCAAAACAATCTCTAGCAAACACTTTGTCCACAAGAATGACTTTATCTGCACTTTTGGGCAGCACCGGTCCACCCAAGAAGCGTGATAGTGTCTTGAATGTGTAAGTTGCTATTGAACCCTCTTGTGACATGGAATTGTGAAAAACTACTATCGACGACTCGCAAAGCTTTGAAAGGTACTGTGCTAGGGCCGCATCCCTTCCTCGATACTCTCTTGTCCGGCGCCGAAGGAAGTCATCCTTGTCAGCAATCCAAGACTGCACATACCATGTCAGAAGTGACACAAAGAGAGAGAGAGAGAGAGAGAGAGAGAGAGAGAGAGAGAGAGAGAGAGAGAGAGAGAGAGAGAGAGAGAGAGAGAGAGAGTTACCATGAAGCTCTCATCCTGGAGAAAGAGGTTTTCTTGCCACAGGTCTACAGATGTAGTTGACCCCTGACCTGAATGGTTAAACCAATCCTCCACTTCTTTGTTACTTTTCGATGGTCTTAGGCTTTGTCTTATTGCTTGGAAGGTGGCTTCATCAGGTAGTGTCTCCTTGTATTTTTCAGCTTTCTCAAAGCATCTTCGAAGGCATTCCATTGGATTGCTGGATGTTTCCATTGCCTCATCATCACTACTATCCTCTGAAACAAATCCACTCCTCTCCTCTTGGACTCTGGAAATAATAGCCAGGGAGAAATCCTCCCTTAAATAAAAGACACTTTGCACATCATGTAAGAAGATATAGGTCCTGTCTCCAATCCTGAAGTCAGGCACAGCAGGCAACATCATCTGAGCATGCTTCTCAGTGAAGTTACTTACATCCAATGGAAGTTTGATTTCTGTGGTTTTCACAGAGAGCATCTTACTTCTTTGTACTTCAATTGCCTCAACCTCAAGGTCGACTGTGTCTTCAACCTCCTCGACTTCTTGCATATGAGTTGTCTCCTCGCATTCTTCATCTGGTGCTGCATCCTGCTCCTCTAACACCTCATCAGGATTCTGCATGAGGAATCCAAACAGGCTGTTCAGGTAAATCATAAAGCCAAAGGCTTCCTGAATGAGTTTGCATTCTTTTTGATGCAAAGGGCAGGCTGAATGTCGGCAAGAAGGTGGTAATTCTCTATACTTCTTCAGTCCCTGTCCCTTTCCACCACAGTCATTTAAATGCACAAGAGTCATAGTAGGCAGAACAACCCTTCCTACCTGCACCATCACTTGAAACTTATCTCTGTAGGACTGCAAGAAATTACTGTGCTGAGCTAACAGGTCTTCAATGTCAAACTTTGGATTAAACATAGAATGAACTAGATCAAACTTGTCCCCAGCACCACAAGATGCTGCAAAATCAAACAGCCTCTCATCAGTTGAAGCTGGGTCTTCCAGAGAAGACACATCCTCTTTGTCTTTACATTTAGTTGCACAGGGACTTCCTTCTAGCACATCTGTATCATCTGAGAAGTCTATATTCCTCTTTCTTGTATTTTTCTTCAGAAGTACTGTAGAGGGCACCACAGCCTTGTAGGGTGAGGGATCCTCTTGCCCTGGTGACCTCTCTGATTGATCTTCACCAATTGAATTTTCTTCAGATATGTCCTGACAAAAGTCAACAGTTATTTTGGCAGATACATTAAGCAACTGAGCCTGCAAGGGTTGAAATCCTGGCACAAGCTCTAGATCAGGTTTCAGCCTCTTCTGCCTACTGGACCTTAATCCTATTCATCAGGAAACATGACAAGTCAAAACCATCAGGAAACATGACAACTCTGCCAAAACCAAACCATCATGATCTCTCTCTCTCTCTCTCCTGATAGATATAAATATAAATAAATATATATATATATACATATATCTCTGTCTCTCACCAAAGCACAAACAAAAACACACATAGTCTCTCTCTCTCTCTCTCTCTCTCTCTCTCTCTCTCTCTCTCTCTCTCTCTCTCTCTCTCTCTCTCTCTCTCTCTCTCTCTCTCTCTCTCTGTATTTTTCTATTTGTACTAAAGGCGCGCAAGGATGGAAAAGTGCTTTTTGCAACTCTCTCCGCGCGCCTTAAGTGCAATTGAGGGAGAGTCATAACCATACTATAGGCGCGCGGAGAGAGCTGGAGCCAGTATTTGGTTGGCTATGCGCGCCGTTAGTAACGTGTACAGAGAGGGGAGGGAGAGAGACAATGTGTATATATCTGTGTGTGTGTCTGTGTGTATGTGTGTCTGTGTCTCTGTCTATGGAAGTATGTGTATTGAGGTGTGTGTGTGTTGAACAACAGTCTGGGTTTTTCTTTGTTTAGACGCACACACACACACACACACACACAATTTGTACCAACTGTTGGAAATACAGAGAGAAACAGTGAGAGATCACCTTTTGTTGGTGGGGTTTGCAGGAACTCCAAGGGAGGTGTCTCCTCCATTGCTTTTTTGTGTGTCAAACTGACTCTGTCTCTCTCCCTCCCTCTCTCTCTCTCTGAGAGTAAGGAGTCCCTCTCTCTATCTCTCTCTCAATCTGTGTCTCTCCCTCTCTCTATCTCTCTCACAATCTGTTCTCTCTTTCTCTCTCTCTGTCTCTCTATCACTCTCTCTCTCTCTCTCTCTCTCTCTCTCTCTTTATCACTCTCTCTCTTTCTATGGCTCTCTCTCTCTCTCTCTCTCTCGCTCTCTCTCTCTCTCTCTCTCTCTCTCTCTATTGTTCTCTCTCTTTCTCTCTCTCAAAATAACACTTATAACGGATACACACGGTGGCGCCCCACGTGTCACTATAAATTAGAGTATATTTGCATGTTGTCACACGTGTGGTCATTATTGAGACCGTATACTTTTGTACGTCATATAAAGAGGTCAAGAGAGAGAAAAACCACACCTCGTGAAAGAGAGTGAGTGAAAGAGAGAGAGAGAGAGAGAGAGAGAGAGAGAGAGAGAGAGAGAGAGTGCAAGATCCGTCGTCTGCGTCTCCGACAGCAAGCCGACCCATCGACATAACGAAGGTCTGCCTCTCCCTCTGCCTTTGCCTCTATCTCTCTATCTCTGTTTCTGTCACAGTACCAAGCACAGTCTTAGCAAACAACCCACACAAACAGTCACACACACACACACACACATACACACTCACACACACACACTCACAAACACACAGACACACATCTTTAAAATACACACACACACAAATATAACTTACACACACACACACACAAAGACACGCACGCACACACACACACACACACACATACTCTCTCTCTCTCTCTCTCTCTCTCTCTCTCTCTCTCTCTCTCTCTCTCTCTCTCTCTCTCTCTCTCTCTCTCTCTCTACCAAAGGCGCGCGTAGAGAGGCATACCCGTAGTGCATGTCTCTATGCGCGCCGTTAGTACTGTGCATTGACCAGAGAGAGAGAGAGAGAGAGAGAGAGAGAGAGAGAGAGAGAGAGAGAGAGAGAGAGAGAGTATTTATTTTACCCTATACTAACGGCGCGCGGAGGTGTTTGTTGAGGTAAAAACGTGCTCCGCACGCGCCTTTAGTAATGGGCTCTCTCTCTCTCTCTCTATTTAAATATGCTAAGCTATAGAAAGGAGAGAGAGAGAGAGAGAGAGAGAGAGAGAGAGAGAAGAGAGAGAGACTCTTCTTTTGGTGTACAGTGAGATGGCTATAACAAAAGCCATTGCAAGGAAGGCAGGCAAGGGACCAGGATTAGCATCTAAAGCAAGTAGCAGATCTGCAACCCCAAAGAAAAGACCTGGAAAACCAAATAAAATTCTGAAAGGGCCAAGGATGAAGAAGTTGCAAACCTGCATGGGACTTTTCAGAGAAATCAGAAAGGCACAGAAATGTGTAGATTTATGCATACCAAAGCTGCCCTTCCAGAGGATGGTGAGGTCCATATGTGATGAAGCTACCTGGGGCACCAAAAGGTGGAAGGTGGTGGCATTAATGGCTCTACAGGAAGCAGCAGAGGACTTCCTATTGGAGTACTTCAGTGACATGACCATTGTTGCAGCCCATGCCCACAGGGTTACTATAATGGACAAAGATAGTGAGACACTGAAAAGAATAAGGTGGAGGTATGACAAACTACTGGTCCCCAATGTCTGCAAGGATAAGAAAATGAGGAAAATTTTGTTATACCCCCCGGAGCTAGTGCCACAACTCACAGTTGTAGATGTCACACATGATGTGAATACAAGGGCAAGGGCAGAGACTATTGCTCGCCAAACAGAGGACATAAGGGAAGCAAAAGTAGAAGTGGAGTCCCAGAGGCAAACAGAGTGCAATGTGACCCTGTCCATAGAGGCAAGCAATCAAGAAACTCTACTTTCAATGAAGGATGGTTTGCTTGCAGAGATACCATTTGTAGATGGAGCCAGAAAGCTAGCTCTGGAAAAAGTGGACATTAATTTATTGCAGAATCCAGATGCTCAGATTTCAGACACAATTATCTATGCTTGTCTTAAGTAAGTGTTACTATCTTGCTAGCTTTGAAAACTCAGATAATAGGTTTGCTAACTCAGGTAGAGTCTCTGCAACCTGATCAAAAGTCAACTCCCACTGCACACTCACACAGAGGTGTTTCTTCTTGATCCACAAATGTCAGTGATTATTAGACAAAAGAACAGTCCATCTGGGACCTTTGAGAGTTGGTTTCTCCACTGTGCTATGCTGGAAGTTACTGTGATCATCTTTCCATATGAGAACAACCATCACTGGAGTCTCATATGCCTTGATGTTGACCAACCAGCAGTGTGGGTGTTCAATTCAATAAAAGGAACCCACCCTGAAATTAGGTTGTAAGTGTTTTGTATCAGAAAGTGTTTCTTATAGATATCCATGTAAATTTGAAGCCTCATGCTAACATCTTGACATTGCTTTGTGCAGTTGTATAAAGAGGTTGTTGCTTGCCTATGGCAAGCTATGTGGAAGGTATGAACTATACAAGGCCCCAATCAAAGAAGTACGTGTCCCAAATCAAACCAATGGAAATTCTTGCGGCTGGAGATGTCTTCTCCATGCAGAATATGTCCTGCAAAGCTACTTTGCATTAAAACCTTTCATGACTAAGGTACCCATTTGGCAATGCATTCAGTTAGTTTTGGTTTAGTCTATAAAAGAATTCTCACCATGTGGTCTTTCAATTTTGCAGAGTGCTTTAAAAAACTACACATATGATTATTTGCAAAGATACCGGGTAAGTTTAATACAACACTTGCTTACTATGTCTAGCCCTAGAAAGCTTGAAGATAGCGGCTTGGATGAGCGCACTATTGATCTTACAAAACATGACGTGCCACCACGACAAACCCCTACATCCGATACAGTGGAATCACAACGGGCCGAGGGGGTCATATCAGCAGAAGATGAAAGAGCCGAGGATGAGGAAAGGTCAAATGAGCATATGGAAGGTGCTAAGGTACAACCAGAGGAGACAATGAAAGAGCCAAGTCAGCCAGTGGAGGAGCCAAAAGATCCTATGGCTGAAACCCAAGATGAGGAAAGCAGGCCTATAGATGAGCAAAAGGATATGGATGAGGAAAGCAGGCCTAGGGATGAGCAAAATGATATGGATCAGGCAAGGATGTATGAGGCAAGCCGATCAACCGAGGGAGACGAAAAGACCTTGGAGGAAACCTTGAATGAGGCAGAAAGAGCCATGGGGGAGACCCCTGATGAAGATGTGAATGATGACTATGAAGATAAAGCGGAGGAGAGAAACAACGACATGAACACTACAGAGACCCAGTATGGACCCTTGCTACCTGTAGATACGGTTGTTCCGGTAATGTCTATTCAAGTATGGCAAAATATGTTCAGCTTCTAACTACTTATATGTACTTGTCAACTTTTACAGAGGTTGATTATCTTGGACGTCAATGGATTGCTGCTGATGCGGGTGCCTCTCGGTGACAGAGGACCCTTTGAGGATTTGCAAACGTTTCGGATGGGAACTTTTCGAGTCGTGGTTCGTCCAGGAACCAAGGAATTTATTCAGTTTCTTCTTCCGCGCTTCAGAGTTGCCATATGGTCTTCAATGCAAAGGCAAAACTTGTCGCCACTAGTTGCAATAGTTTGTAGTGTATGCCACGCTCACACGTCAGATTTTGCCTTTTTGTATGATCAAAGAAAATGCGTTACCGTTGAGGGCCACTACCACCCTAAAAAACCACACTTACCTCTTTTGTACAAACCGTTTAGCCAAATCGGTGTACCCTTTGATGCAACTAATACACTACTAATTGATGATACTCCTGAAAAGGGAGAACTAAATTCGCCGGGAACAACTGTCTCACCACCTTCTTTCGAGGGGCATTCCTTCGATTTTTACCTTGAAGACATTCTGATTCCATACTTACAGAAATTGTATCTCAGTCCATTGTTCACGGACGAGTTTGTACTTTCTAATGAATTAAGATGATTCTTCTATCATGTCTTTGTCTTGTCTAACATATATATATATATATATATAGAGAGAGAGAGAGAGAGAGAGAGAGATAGAGAGAGAGAGAGAGATAGATAGATAGAGAGAGAGAGAGAGAGAGAGAGAGAGATTTGACGTGGTAAAGAAATGTATTTCAAGCACACTTTTTCACAGGGCACAATTGAAAAATGAGCTCAATAAACTTCATGTCTTGAAAGTCATTTGTATACACTTGGGTTCACAAGAATATCTGTTACATTGATACTACTTCAACCCGACCATCCAACTCTTTGCACAAAATATCTTTTTCCCTTCGCCGCATCACCTTACGGCCAGCTAGGAAAAAGGAAAAATCTGATAGGTCCTTGTCCATTGACTCTTCAATGATGTCATGCCGCAAATGCTGAAGACTGCATAGCTCCCTTATTGTAACCACCAATAGTAGGCCATGCTCTTTATCAATCACTTCCACATCCACAGCAGGATTATCTTCCAAACCTGCAGAAACCTGGTCCATAGGAATGTAGTTACCGTTGAGCATTTGTGATCGCATATACCAAAATGAGAGTAACAGTGATTGGCTTGCAATCATGTACTTGACAACTAGAGTATCAAGCGCGACCTCGCACCGTAAACCAATCTCTTCCTTTGCATACCATCCTTTGTCAAGAAGTTTGTCACAGGATGACTGCTGAAATGACTTGCACATGAACATAGTTTTTGTAACTCGGATGTTGTAGCTATGAAACAACTCTATGAAGAGTGCAACAGGACAGAAGTTTGCAATTCTAACCAGTTTGGTAGGAATAGAGCTACGTAGAGACCTTTGTATATCCTTGTAGAGCTTACTTCGCATTGCCTCCACCATTGTTTCCTCGGGAACTGGCCAGTCCACAGTGTTCCAATCGGTTGGTAGAGGCACTTTCACCAACATGCCATTCTTATTCCCTGAGCTGAGTTGGTAAAAGTGGTCATAAAAAAAGATTCCCTCATCAGCGAGTCTTTTGCTGCTCCTCTCTGAGTACTGTAGAGAACCAATGTGGGCATGAACAACATGGAAGAGGCCTATTATGCACTCCACAGGCTCCCATTGCTCATAAGAAGAGGGATAAACATCTGCAATATATATAAGAAGAGTTAAACTAAGAGTATCAATAAGTACAAATGATAAATCTAATGTAATTGAGCTGTGAAGAATGGAGACATTACTCATAACAAGCGGGAGAACCATTGCAAAATATATAAGAAAAGTCATAATGAGAGTATCAGTAAGTTCATATGTCAAGAGTACTTACAATTGCAACATGGTTGATGTATATCTGATACATTTCCACCGTTTGCTATCACCTCACGATGGGTAAACACATGCTAAACAAGAACTTCCTTCACAGATCCTTTGCCGATTTCAACTTTGAAATCCAACACTCTGGCCTTCCATGTTGAGCGGTAAACGTTGATACCACTAGACCTCTTGGGTCTTCTTGGTTGCATGAGGACCCATGAACCTTTGTTTATCCTTTGTCCAACCCATTGGTTCTCTGCACTTATTGAAGCTGGTATTGTAATTGAGGATATGCTACTACTTGGCCTTCTAGGCAAAGTGCAGTTGTTGGTTGTTGGTGTGAGAGACAGTAAACACCTGGAGCCTCTTGGGCGAGAAGACGTGGACGCCATAGCTCTCAGAGAAAAGCTTTAGTGGAGGGAGATTCACTTTGAAAGCATTCTAATGGAGGGAAAGTGTTTTAGAATTCCAATATCTTGTGCGGGCTTAATGGTCACCCTCCAGTACGTTAATGACCATAAGAGAATATCAGAAGTGGGACCACATGCAAGCACCTAAAAGCTCGGTAAAAGGAAGGAAATTACTATGCTACAATCCTAGATTCGTGAAAGTTTTATGCTATTTTCCTATTTTTTGAGTCTTTCCACGTACTTTCCTACGTAACGTAGCCTTCATGCTCATTGGACGCGCTCTATTTCTCTCTCTCTTCATATGGCCCTCCAAATGACCTCTGAAATTTCCTAATGTGGGACATGAGGTAGCATGTGCATGCTCATTGCGGTATAGCATGCAATCGTTGACGCACGCATGGATAATCTCATACTCCATTCCAAGTGCAGTGACATACGATCTAGCTCGTCAACAATCTGGAGGCATGTGGTGATCTTTTGGTAATATTTGGCCCATCAAACTACAACAACCAAGCGTATTAGTACAATTGCAAGGAGGCAGCACCATAAAGCGAATGAAGGGTATACTTCAAACTTACCCAAGGAGTGCATTGACACTTGCATTGCTCCAACCAAATTTTGATTGTAGGTTGAGGACTTTCAATAATACCCGAACACCGAGTAATGTGCACGATCGTAAAGAGGTGTTCAAGCACCCGCTATCAATCTATCCTCTGTTGCTGTTGCCCATTGAGTGCAGGGCTGGCAATTCTCCTCGCACACGCCGCATTCATGAGCCATTAACTCATCACACATGTTGAACATGTGCTCATCCTCTGCCTCAAAGTGCGACAAACGCCAGAGGAGCCGTTGAAGTAGAGCTAATGGGAGGATCACCATGCAGTGCACCCAAATCATTTAATTTCTCTTGCCTCTGTCGTTTGTCCTTGCGCGCCGGTGCACCACAACCAAACACAGACAAATGGGAGACATCCTCAAGGGATGGGTGAGTGACCCTCTCATCTCTCTGAGCGCTTTTTCAAGGATGCCAAAGCGTTTCGTTCTTCATGTGCTCCAATGCACTGCATCTCAAGCGAAGAATTTCCCTTTTGAACTTGGTGCAAGCGCAAGGTAGTTTTTCCTTAAGCCAACGATTGCACTCAGGGCCTCCAGGGGGGCCACGATCATCCTAGCCAATGTAGTGAACACGCGATAAATTTTTTATATAGTAAGATGTGCCCTAAAAATAAGCAATTAATTAGAAAAGATTCTAAATTTCAATTTAAAAAAAGAAATTACATTAAATTTAAAGAGAATAAAGATCAATGAGTGCTACAAATATTTAAAAATAAAAGTGGACTTAAAAAATGCAATTAAAAAACATATAAAAGTACTACCAAAAAGATACTCATAAAAAAATTAAAAACCTTCATCAAGAAACTCAAAAGCCTAAGAAATGAAATAATTGATATCTAAGGGTAGAGGAGGTGGTTTGTACCCCCCCCCCTCCAACAACCTCAGATACTCTTGTATCCATTTGAAATTACAGGTCACAAAAATAAGCAGGGTAATACCTGTGGTAATGCTCGCGGTAATACCCACAATAAAGCTTGGCGTCTAAAAACGAAGGAGGGTAGTGTGTGCCGCGTTTTTGCTACATACCTTGCCCTCCTTCCTCTCCGCCATTGCCTCATCTTCAAGCTCCTTCCCCCACTCTCCACCTCCCACACCCTCACTCCTTCTCTCCCTAGTTCATCTCTCTCCACCTTCTCCCTCCCACAAACAACAACAACAACAACGCCGCACACTCACCCAAACACACACGCACATTCGGGTTGAGGAGGAGCTTCAATTTTCTTTCAGTGACTTCATCGAAGGGGGTTTACCGCGCTCGTCCTTGGAAGCTCAACCTAACGGTCAACCACGCTACAACCTAAGGTAAACACAAAACAACACCCCCCCCCCCCCCTCCCCTCTTTCCCTATTGTATAAATTTAAGATTTGCTAGCCTCTCTTCGTGTTAGATTTTTTTGCAAATGAATGTGCAAAATGGATTTGTTAGGAAATGGATTATGAGACTGTGTGTGTGTGTGTGTGTGTGTGTGTGTGTGTGTGTGTGTGTGAGAGAGAGAGAGAGAGAGAGAGAGAGAGAGAGAGAGAGAGAGAGAGAGAGAGAGAGGAAAGAGGGCAAGAGAGAGAGATAGAGATAGAGATAGAGAAAGAGAGAGGGGAAAAGAGAGAGAGAGAGAGAGAGTACTTGGCTTCATCACCGTCTGTGTCAAAGATGTTCATGATTATTATAGAATTGATATTTTATTATCTATTGCAGCTGACAGGTGGCAAGAGCATCAGCAGATAATGGATTATGCAGAAGGATGTTACATTTTATGTATATTTGATTATTCAAGTGCTCTTTGTGAGCTTTGGCCAATTATGTCCGGCCGGCCAGTTTGTACTCACTTTGAGCATTCAAGAAATCTATAAATTAAATACGTGCAAGAGTAAAATGCTCACTCTTGCACGGGGGGAGATTGCACCCAGTGTCTATGTTATTCTTCTCACCTCTCCCCTCTCCTCTCTCGCCGTGCCGGCGTAGCACTCAATTCTAGGAGGTGTGTCTGCACGCGCGCTATGTCTCTCTCTCACACTCTGTTTCTCTCTGTTCGTGTATCTCGCGATCATGCGTCTATATGGTTTCCAGGTATGTCGATTAGTCTGTTCTATGGTCTGTAGTATGCTATTTTTGGGTATTTTGCAGGGAACTCCAAGCCTCCGATTGTAGCAATGATGGCACAATCCATGGTGGTTCTACGCTCATCAATGTGGCACATACAAAAGTGACAACATGCTAAAAGCTCCACGATAGACCTACTTTTAAACATGTGTTGAATGCATGGAATTAATGGAAAATGTCTCAATACCTTGCGGGGTAGGTGTGGACCGCTCACTCTGGTCTTGTATCGTGCTTCCTCGACATGGGACATGAGGTAGCATGTGCATGATCATTGCGGTATAGCATGCAATCGTTGACGCACGCATGGATACTCTCATACTCCATTCCAAGTGCAGTGACATACGATCTAGATCGTCAACAATCTGGAGGCATGTGGTGATCTTTTGGTAATATTTTGCCCATCAAACTACAACAACCAAGCGTATTAGTATAATTGCAAGGAGGCAACACCATAAAGGAAATGAAGGGTATATAATTAAGGAGCCATATTTCAAACTTACCCAAGGAGTGCATTGACACTTGCATTGCTCCAACCAAATTTTGCTTGTAGGTTGAGGACTTTCAACAATACCCGAACTCCGAGTACTGTGCACCATCGTAAAGAGGTGTTCACGCACCCGCTATCAATCTATCCTCTGTTGCCGTTGCCCATTAAGTGCAGGGCTGGCAATTCTCCTGGCACACGCCGCATTCATGAGCCATTAACTCATCACACGTGTT
Source organism: Adiantum capillus-veneris (assembly GCF_014529385.1). Lineage (NCBI taxonomy): Eukaryota > Viridiplantae > Streptophyta > Polypodiopsida > Polypodiales > Pteridaceae > Adiantum > Adiantum capillus-veneris. The sequence goes on from NW_028221563.1 coordinate 19,177, forward strand.
GAACATGTGCTCATCCACTGCCTCAAGGTGAGACAAACGCCACAGGAGTCGTTGAAGTAGAGCTAATGGGAGGATCACCATGCGGTGCACCCAAATCATCCAATTTCTCTTGCCTCTCCCGTTCGGCCTTGCGCGCCGGTGCACCACACCCAAACACAGACCAATGAAAGACATCCTCAAGGGATGGGTGAGTGACCCTCTCATCTCTCTGAGCGCTTTTTCAAGGATGCCAAAGCCCTTCATTCTTCACGTGCTTCAATGCACTGCGTCTCAAGCGAAGAATTTCCCTTTTGAACTTGGTGCAAGCGCAAGGTAGTTTTTCCTTAAGCCAACGATTGCGCTCAGGGCCTCCAGGGGGGCCACGATCATCCCAGTCAATGTCCTGAACACGCGATAATTTTTTTATATAGTAATATGTGCCCTAAAAATAAACAATTAAGTAGAAAAGATTCTAAATTTCAATTTAAAAAAAGAAATGACATTAAATTCAAAGAGAATAAAGAGCAATGAGTGCCACAAATATTTAAAAATAAAAGTGGACTTAAAAAATGCAATTAAAAAACATCTAAAAGTACTACCAAAAAAATACTCATAAAAAATTAAAAACCTTCATCAAGAAACTCAAAAGCCTAAGAAATGAAATAATTGATATCTAAGGGTAGAGGAGATGGTTTGTACCCCCCCCCCCCCCCCCCCCCCCCCCCCCTCCAGCAACCTCAGATACTCTTGTATCCATTTGAAATGACGGGTCACGAAAATAAGCATGGTAATACATGTGGTAATGCTCACGGTAATACCCACAATAAAGCTTGGCGCCTGAAAAGGAAGGAGGGTAGAGGGTGCCGCGTTTTTGCTACATACCCTGCCCTCCTTCCTCTCTGCCATTGCCTCATCTTCAAGCTCCTTTACCCCCTCTCCACCTCCCACACCCTCACTCCTTCTCTCCCTAGTTCATCTCTCTCCACCTTCTCCCTCCCACAAACAACAACAACAACAATGCCGCACACTCACCCAAACACACACGCACATTCGGGTTGAGGAGGAGCTTCAATTTTCTTTCAGTGACTTCATCGAAGGGGGTTTACCGCGCTCGTCCTTGGAAGCTCAACCTAACGGTCAACCATGCTACAACCTAAGGTAAACACAAAACAACACCCCCCCCCCCCCCAAATACAAAGATAAAATCAAGAAAAAAATTTACAATATGGTTTAGGTATATGAGCACTCTACTTTTGGTATGCAGCCTCGTGCATACTCCCATTCTTTGCTGGTGATCTCCTCTCCACGTGCTTTTGCTTCGGCCACTCTCATGAATCCACTCCACACTAATGAGATATGGGAAACATGCAAGGTGTCTAGGCACTAGGGGTGCCCTCCTCCTTCCTCCATGTGCTTGCTTCCATGCTTCTCTCTCTTGCAAACATCTTGCCTTTTCCATTGTCCACAAGCCCACCCACTTGGTCATAATCTTTGCATTGAGAATAAAAAATTTACTGACCACTCGAGATAGATTCATATCCGTGTTAAGTAGTTTTCCCTTTCCACTTGGCAAGTGTGAAGTCGTCCTTGCATCTTCCTCGTCTGATCACATGCGAGGCTTTGAATGAATTACTTGTGCCAAATACTTTGTGATGTAAACAAATGCCTCTTGCACGATCCACCCTTCATCCATAGATGCCTCTGCTAGTTGAGACCGGAGACGCACAAAATCTTTAAGAGTCTTGAAAAACCTCTCTAAAAATAACATCCATCGTGCGTACACTAGTCCACATAGAGCGATCTCCTCCACCATGTGAACCAAGAGGTGGATTTGACTAAGAAGGACCGATCGAGGAAAAACATCCTCAATGGCAAATACAGTTTCTGTTGCAAGTGTTTGAGCAGCAGGGAAAGCATCTATTTCAATTTCCTTGGACCTCTGCAAGAAAACACACAAGGATACACTAAGTGCTAGTTGAGATTATTGTGTGAATAAACAAAAGTGTAGTTGAGTGGAGTCTTGTGGTGTACCTTACTAGCTCTCCAAGTTTGAAAATAGCATCCCTGACTTTCTTGTCCCGACACATACACATACTCACCGGCAGAATGAACTACAATGTAAATTAGGGAGAGGGAAAGTGAGAGAAAGTCATACACATAAAAAATATGTAGAATAGGGAGAGGGACATTATCTGAAGCATCTTGTGCCAATCATGAACATTCAACCCATACAATTGAAACGATTCCACCTTTCTTTGCTTTTGTGAAAGCTCCCTTTAGCGACGTCATGTATCCTATTGGTCTGCGAATAGAAGCAATGGTACCCTTCACTTTGTCTAATTCTTCTTTGGCAAGCATCCATGGTGCTTTAGGAAGCACAATCTTTCCATTGGGGGCAGGGCGTGGACTAGTAGAGGTGGGGAGATGTTTCAAAAGCCTCAAATCCTCCCTCGCACCCAAAGAGTCCTTCTTGCTAATAATGTGGTCCCATAGTGTTTGGGCTACATTATTGAATATGTGCATGGGATCCAGGAGCTGTTATATTTTTAATTCCTTCCAATAAGGAAGCCTATAAAATATGGAATACCTGGACATGCCTTTTAGTGGAGGGCACGAATTCGGATTGTTCTTGTAGTGCTCTTCCCAAATGGTTTCCCAATCTGCCATCGTGACCTTTAGAGGGGTCGTCCTGTTTGTTGGAGCCTTGTGCTTGCTATGCCCTTGGGGTAAGAAACAATGGTTGTCTGGATAGGTTACCTTGCACAAGGCATCGGGCCTCTTTATCACCAATGATGGCCCACAAGTAGGACATGCATTGTGACCCGATGTGGACAAACCTTCATACATATCATATTGTTAGAGAGAGACAAAACTAAAGGGAGAGAGGGATAGAGGGAGACAGAGGAAAAGAGAGATACCAAAAATCTCTCCAAGCCCAAGATAGTCGTACATAGTCCACATAAGGATTCCTCTCACAATGGCTTGTCTTTCCCCCTCTGCAAGTGAGACATCTACAACAAGAATGACTCTCCGTAACTCCTCCAACTCCTTGATGAGGGGCTCGAGGTAGATGTCAATATTTGACACTTTGAACTTCCCTGGCACAAGCAAGGAAAGAAGTATATTTCCCTTCTTGGCTGTCTCCCATGGTGAAATATTATAGTTGACGATTACCACAGACCAAGTGCTCCATGAAGTAGACTTAGTGCCGAAGGGGTTGACACCATCACTTGCTAACCCAAGCCTCAAGTGTCAAGGCTCCAACCCAAACTCTGTCCATTGAGTATCGATGTGCCTCCATGCAGGTGAATCGGTAGAGACACGCATCATTCCATCATTTGAGCGGTGGATGGCATGCCGCGCAAGAAGCTCCATGATAGACATGCTTTTAAACATGTGTTGAATGCGAGGAATTAATGGAAAATGTCTCAATACCTTGCGGGGTAGGTGCGTCCAATTCACTCCGGTCTTGTATCGTGCTTCTCATACACGGGACATGAGGTAGCATGGGCGTGCTACAATGCATGCAATCATTTATGCACGCATGGATGCGCTCATACTCCATTCCAAGTGCAGTGACATGAGATCTAGCTTGTTGATGATCTGGAGGCATGTGGTGATCTTTTGGCAACATTTTGCCCATCAAACTACAACAAACAAACATATTAGTACAATCGCAAGAAGGTGGCACCATAAACCGAATGAAGGGTGTATAATTAAGGAGCCATATTTCAAACTTACCCAAGGAGTGCATTGACAGTTGTATTGCTCCAACCAATTTTCACTTGCAGGTTGAGGACTTCCAAGGATGCCGGAGCACTGAGTACTGTGCACCATCGTAAAGAGGTGTTCAGACACTCACCATCAATCTATCCTCCTCACACACATCGCATTCATGAGCCACTAAGTCATCACACATGTCAAACATGTGCTCATTCTTAGCCTCAAAGTGCGACAGACAACACAGGAGCCGTCGAAGTAGAGCTAATGGGAGGATCACCATGCGGTGCACCCAAATCATCCAATTGCTCTTGCCTCTACCGTTCGGCCTTGCGCATCGGGGCACCACCCCCTAACACAGACCAATGCGACACCTCCTCAAGCGATGGGTGAGTGGCGCTCTTATCTCTCCAAGAACTTTTTCGAGCATGCTAAAGGCCTTCGTTCTTCATGTGCTCCAATGCAATGCATCTCAAGCGAGAGTTCTTCCTTGAGCCAGCGATCACGCTCAGGACCTCCAGGGGGCCACGATCATCTCGGTCAATGTCTTGAACACGCGATAAATTTTTTATTTAGTCATATGTGCCCTAAAAAATAAACAATTAATTAGAAAAAGTTCTAAACTTCAATTTTAACAACAAAATGACATTAAATTCAAAGAGAATAAAGTGCAATGAGTGCTATAAATATTTTTAAATAAAAGTGGACCTAAAAAATGCAATTAAAAAACATCTAAAAGTGCTACAAAAAAATAATCATGAAAAAAAATATAAATCTTTATCAAAAAACTCAAAAGACTAAGAAATGAAATAATTGATATCTAAGGGCAGAGGGGGTGGTTTGTACCCCCCCCCCCCCCGGGAACCTCGGATACTCTTGTATCCTTTTGAAATGATGGGTCACGGAAATAAGCGCGGTAATACCTACGGTAAAGCCTGGGGCCTAAAAAAGGAAGGAGGACGGAGTATGCCACGTTTTTGTTGCATACCCTGCTCTCCTTCCTCTCTGCCATCGCCTCATCTTCAAGCTCCTTTCCCCCCTCTCCACCTCCCACACCCTCACTCCCTCTCTCCCTAGTCCATGTGTCTCTACCTTCTCCCTCCCACAAACACAGCAACAACAACAACACACACACACAAACACACAGGCATGTTCGGGTTGAGGAGGAGCTTTGATTTTCTTTCAGCGACTTCATTGAATGGGGTTACCGCTCTCGTCTTTGAAATCTCAACCTAATGGGAAACCGCACTACAACCTGAGGTAAACACAAAACACACACCCCTCCCCCCTTTCCCTATTGTATTCTACTCCACAAACACACACATAGAAACACACACAGACACACACACACACATACACACACAAACACACACACATACATGCATAAATGAAAAAACAAAATGAGAAAGATAGAGATAGAGAGAGAGAGACATACCTCGTTCATTTTAAATAGGTTGCATTGTGACGTAGATGAAATCTCTTCGTGCGTGGTAGATTTGATAGATTTGTTTGCAAATGTTAGATTTGTTAGCCTCTCTTTGAGTTAGATTTTTTTGAAAATGAATCTACTAACATATTATGGCGGAAGGGTTCCTATGCCAGGTGTAAACTTCTGTGACCTAAAGGCGTAGGACAAAAAAACTTTTACTGCCTGCGAAATTGCGAATTAACCCGCTTTTCATAGCACTGGTAGCGGCTCTCTGTAGCTTTCAAGTATATTGAAGTACGACAACTGGCGTGATGCACGGAACCTCAGTAACTCATATTCTCTGCTCAGTGAAGTACATACTACAACCGATAGAGAACCTCATTAGCTCAGTAGTTCCCTGCTCTCTGTGAAGTACAAGAGAGGGAGAGAGAGAGAGAGAGAGAGAGAGAGAGAGAGAGAGAGAGAGAGAGAGAGAGTTGGACTCTGATGTAGCATGAGCATGAAAAGCAAGCATGCCATTGACAATGTGAGGACAGAGCAAACGTACCAAGGCTTCGAGATCCTCCTGTGTCTTCTTCTTCGAGACATGGTACCGCGAGGAAATCTTTGGAGACGTATGCAAAGCCTTCAAGTGCTGAGAGAATTTATGCATGCAGTCTTTCGCATCTACCAAAAAGTGATATGTCGATTACGTATGGGAGATGGAATTTCAGAATTTTTTGCAAGCACTATTGGTGTCAAACAAGGATGCCCACTTTCCCCAACCCTCTTTGGGCTACTCATTGATGAATTGGAATGCATGGTTCTTGACTTTATGCAGCAAGAAGGCATAGAAGAGGTTAAGATTGGAAATGCGGTGATCATGCTTTTGCTTTATGCCGATGATGTAGTGCTCTTGGCACATACCTTAGAAGATGCACAAAAGCTTATGAGTGTCTTGGAACGCTTTTGCCTACATAGCGGGCTGATCGTGAATGGATCCAAAACCAAGGTTATGCTTGTAAAGACCCTCAATGATGAAAATCCATGCATTGTATACAACAATGAGAAACTTGAAGTGGTAGATCACTTCAAGTACCTTGGCCTTGAGGTTCCATCCAATCATAAATGGAAGGATTGTACAATGCATCGCTTGGAAGCCGGAAAGAGGGCCTATTATGCATTTGAGAACATGTGCAATGCAGGAGAGATCAAGTGTTGGGCTCTCAAAAAGTACCTCTTTGACACATTGGTGACACCGGTGCTTCTTTATGAAGTGGAGGTGTGGGGTGGAAGCATCGGGAAGTCTACTTGGAAAGAGTTTGAGAATGTCCAAAAGCGTTTTCTCACCAACTTTCTCCAAGTCAAGACACAAACACCCTACATGCTCTTACTTCTTGAGTCCGGATTGCTTCCCATTGAGGTCTTGGGCATGCAAAGGGTTGTGGAGTACATGCGTAAGACACAACGTAGCCCTTTGCATCGACTTCCTAGAATCGCATATGAAGCAAGTCAAATGGTTCAAAAGACATGCAAGAGCAAGATACTAAGTTCGGGGTGGATGCTTGATATCAAGAAATGGTTTGGAAGATGGGATGCATGTCACTTGGTCAAGGATGCGTCGATCGACTCCCAAGTTAATGAGGCCTTCTTACAACGCCAATGTATCACGGCTTGGGAGAAATCCGGAGGTTCTCGCTTCAACCATTACACCACACACGTTGCCCCAAACTACAAATCTCTCTTCTTCTCGGAACGAGGTAACCAAACCCATTCCTACATCCTTGAGCCCATCCCGTTGAGTGCAATCCGCACCATTGCCTCCATTCGTCTTAGCTCCCATTCTCTACGCTGCGAGACAGGACATTGGGGCACTGGCGAGGAGTGTCATCGACTTTGCACCTTATGCCCTCATCAAGTGTGAGAGAGTGAGTACCACACACTACTTGAGTGCTCAGCTTTTGACCACATCAGGTCCTCTTTTCCCCATATATTCAGCCATGATCTCTCCCTACATACCTTCCTCTCCCAACCACGATGTGGACTCTCTATTGCGACGCTCATTTCAGCCATTTTTGAGCATCGAGAGTCACTTATGAACTCCACTCACACCACGTGACATGTTCATTTGGTCCCATAGGTCATATTTGACCTCCCAGAACGATAATAGAACTATCTATCTATCTATCTATCTATCTCTCTCTCTCTCTCTCTCTCTCTCTCTCTCTCTCTCTCTCTCTCTCTCTCTCTCTCTCTCTCTCTCTCTCTCTCTCTCTCTCTCTCCTCTCTCTCTCTCTCTCTCTCTCTCTCTCTCTCTCTCTCTCTCTTTGTCCCCCCCGCCCCCCCACCTTGTTTGCATGGATGTGGTTTACTTGCTTACATTTGCTTGCCAGCGACCACACATCCCTCCAATGCACTCCACCGATGACAACCACGCCACGCTGACATCCTTGGCTAGTGTCCCACTGCAAGCAATGTGACCAGGTCATGACGGCCACAGCCACATCCAGGCACTACAGTCCTCCCGCAGCTCTCTCACGGCCACGGGCAGGCACTGCAGTCGTCCTGCAGCTCTCTCATGGCCACGGCCAGGCACTGCAGTCTTGCCATGATAGTGCAGTCCCGCTCTCTCTCCCTCCTGCTCCCGCCACGGCTTTGTTTCCCGCTCTCTCATGATGTCTTTTTTATTGTAGAGATTGTAGAGATAGGCAAGGTTAACGCTGTCTTTTTTATTGTAGAGACAGCAGCGTGTGCAAGCGGAGGTGAGGTGTGAAGCTCAACCAGGTCGCTCATCAGGTAAATATTTTGGTCCAGTTTTAATTTGTTATCATTTGTTTTTTCACTCAAAGAGAGAGAGAGAGAGAGAGATGTTTTGGTTAATGAAATGAAATGAAATGAAATATAATTAGGTTATGAAATGGAATGAAATGTTATATTAACGTCTTTAAAAGACCAAAATGATTGTGAATGTTTTGAGGTAAATTAGGTTAAGGTAAATTTAAGATAGAGAGAAATAAATGAAATGGACCTATGCGACCAAATGATTGTGAATGTTTTGAGGTAAATGATTGTGAATGTTAAGGTAAATGATTGTGAATGTTTTGAGGTAAATTTAAGATAGAGAGAAATAAATGAAATGGACCTATGCGACCAAATTGTTACAAAAATGACCAAAATGACCTATGCGACCAAACTATTACAAAAATTGTGAAGATAGAGACAGAGAGAACAAAATGAAATAAAATGAAATGGAATCAGAGAGAGAGAGACAGAGAGAGAGAGAGAGAGAGAGAGAGAGAGAGAGAGAGAGATTACAATTGACCCAAACTTAGGTAAATTAGGTTAATGAAATGAAATGTAATGTTATAAGAACGTCTCTAAAAGGCCAAAGTCACCTATGCGACCAAATTGTTCAAAATTGTGAAATGGAATGAAATGCAATCAAAGAGAGAGAGAGAGAGAGAGAGAGAGAGAGAGAGAGAGAGAGAGAGAGAGAGAGAGAGATGACAATTGACCCAAACTTAGGTAAATTAGGTTAATGAAATGAAACGTGATGTTATAATAACGTCTTAAAAAGGCCAAAGTCACCTATGCGACCAAATTCTTTCAAAATTGTGAATGAAATGAGCCGTTCTGTCAAATTAATGTTATGGAAGAAACTCATTCATAAAAATACGAGAGAGAGAGAGAGAGAAAGAAATGAAATGATATTAACGTCTTTAAAACGCAAAAATGACCTATGAGACCAAACTGTTACCAAATTTTTTGGTTTCACTTTGATTATTTTTTTATCTTATTTGTTTATTATTTGATTTGTTTTGTTTATTCACACAAAGAGAGAGAGAGAGAGAGAGAGAGAGAGAGAGAGAGAGAGAGAGAGAGAGAGAGAGAGAGAGAGAGAGAGAGAAATGTTTTACGAATTAGTAGATGGTAAAAACTAATTCATAAAAATACAAGATAGAGAGAAAGAAATGAAATAATATTAACGTCTTCAGAAGTCCAAAATGACCTATGAGACCAAAGGGACGGCATTCAAAAGTCCAAATGACCTATGAGACCAAAGTATTACAAAAATTGTGAAGATAGAGGTAGAGAGAACGAAATGAAATGAAATGAGATGCTATATTAACGTCTTCAAAAGGTCAAAATCACCTACGAGTCCAAATTGCTACAAAACTGTGAATTTGATACCATGAATGGGTGCTAAATCCATCCTCATTTGCACTCTAGCTATCGACAAAGTATGGCTCCAATCCTTTGATGTGCTCTTTGTCGATGCTATGTAGCCCCATTCCTCAATCGTGGCCGTATGGATCTCCGTTGCTTTTGTGCGAGAGAGAGAGAGAGAGAGAGAGAGAGAGAGAGAGAGAGAGGGAAAAAACCAAAGAGGAAAAGAAAATTGGGGAGAGAGAGAAAGAGAGAGATGGCAATGAAATGAAATGTTTTGGTAATGCGATGATAGACAGAGAGTTGAAAAGGATACTTACACGCATACATGTGTGCATACTACACAAGCTCACACAAACAAAGATATATAGATAGAGAGAGCGAGAGAGAGAGAGAAGAAGGAGAAGAAAAAGACCAAAGTGAACTAAATAATAGGTGGGAGAGAGAAAGAGAGAGACGACAATGAAATGAAACGTTCTAGTTATGGTAATGTGCTCAAAAGAGTACATCTATGTGCCCCTAGACTAGATAAAAGACGAAAGAGAGAGAGAGAGAGAGAGAGAGAGAGAGAGAGAGAGAGAGAGAGAGAGAGAGAGTTAAATGTGAGTGACACTTCCATCCAAAGATGTAGATTTTAATGTCATGGAGAGGGTTTTTTAAGATCTAGGGCTTGATGTAAATGCCTAGAGCAATTCCAATAGACCTTAGAAGGCATGTGTTAGCGGCTGGACACACTCAACGGAGGATGAGCCCGGCGGGATACTAATTTCCTTTGTAATCATTCCTTAATTGAGAAGAAAGGGTCATTTCACCTTTGTAAATAGTGGGGCTTGCAGAAATTTCCAAATTGTACCCCATTTTTGACATTTAGACTGAGTAAATGGTTCAATTGGAACATTAGGGTTTGAGATTGAAAGGTATTTATACCACTTTTGACCTCAATGAGGAAAAACCTTTTTGTCATTTTTAATAAGTTTTGTTTGTGTGAGTTGAGCGTACTCTATGTACGAGAGAGAGTGAGAGTTTATCTTGACGCTACGCACCTGGTGGTCGGAATCAAGTGCGAAGAAGTGCATTGTGTTCCCCCCAAAGAGAGCTACGCGCCAACACCTACATTGCAGGTGTACGGCCTGGCTTTGCGAGATCGATCCACGAGCTATATCTGGTGATTCAGTGAGGATACTTTGTTTGTTTTTGCATTTCAGCATATCCACGCGTTCGCAATGAGTAGAGATACACATTAGGCACTCTAGTTTTCAGAAACAACATCGTGTAAATTTCGACCAGACATCCTACGCAATTCTGCATCGGGTGTTTAGGGTTTGGGTTTTGGGTCACGGACCTTAGGGAGAGCAACCTATTGGTGTTAATAGGATTTTCCTCAAGTTTCGTAGCGTTTCGAGAACGTTTGATGGGTATTTGTCTCTTGAAAGTGTTGTAATAAATTCCTCTTGTGTACTCTTGAAGACTGTAACTTAGACATTGGGTAGAGACCTCTGTAGGAAGTAGTCAATAGTCGGTAGTGTAGGTTGATACCCTATGATTGCTTCCACGCGCCTGCGGGTCGAGCTTCGTCCTTAGCTGACAAATCTTGTTAGGTGAGTTCTCACTGTGCTGACGTCCGTCGCGGCGTATCCACCAACATTGGCGCCACTGTTGGGGACGAAAACCCTAGGTAGGTGACCAAGACTAGTCCTTGAGGATAGAGATTCTCTGGATTTCCAGAGTCTTACTTTACATTTAGATAGGATCAGAGGGTGGGGGACTCTCTAGGTCTTAGGAGGAGTCTAGGGAGCGAGAGTCTGGCCTAGATCCTTCGACTTAGGTAGTATTAGGTAGGAGAGTAGGAGTTGGAGTGGTAAAGGCGGTGAAAGGATATCTTTAGACTCTGGAGAGGCCTGGAAGAAACCAAGACACCAAAATCACCATCTCACATGATGAGTAGGAGTAGGGTAAGTAGGACATCATGACTTATGATCTGGAGCAGTTCACGCATGCTATATTTACTGTTAGGCTCATCAAAGAGCTGTAAAAGACGAAAAAGAGTGTTTAGAAGCTGAATTGAAGTTCAATAGTCAGGGGGATTTTAGCAGGGAATTTGGGGAAACTAAGGTCACCTATGTGTTCAAAGGGTGGGTTTCACCCTAGTAACATATAGACTTGAGTGTTTTTCCCTTTTTGGATTGCCCAAAAGCTAAAAGGCGGAGTTCAGAATAGGTTTAAATTGAGAGAAATTTGCATATTTTTGCACTTGTAAGGATATCATATTGGAACTTTCTGAGAGCATAGGGAAGGCAAAGTAGCACTTTAGTCTGAGAAAAAGAGCAGTAGACATCGTACGCGTAGGATGTCTACAGGGTGTTCTGGTGACCAGTGTGTTTAGAAGGTAGCAATTACCCTATATTCACTTGGAAGGGGGAACTTGACCATACCTTGACAGGATAAGGCCAAAAGACGGAAATTGCCAGACATCTTACCCAAATTGGTGCCAAGGCATTATTTTAAGACCAAAACCATAGGGTGTCTTCATGAGCATGATCTACATGATTTATTGAGTGCATGAGAAAGGTTTCATCTCAATTGGGTGAGAAAATTAGGTTTTAAGCACACTTTAGCATTTTTGATTGAAAAAGGCTAGAATATCTAAATTTGGGGTCTTTTGAAATCCAAACTAAAATCTAAGCATAGCATTGGGTTGCTGACATCAAGGGAAAGTTGTGGCTCAAGTTTGGAGTCAAACAGAGCACTTAGACATCCTACACATAGGATGTGTTCACTATGATTTAGCACTCCAAATCCAATTGTGAGCATACCAGAGTGATCAGCACCTTAAGAGGAGTCTGTGGTTTGAATTTGGAGCAATTTTGACATGCTACGCGTAGGATGTCTAAGGCCTGATATTGAAGTCAAAATCTAACTGTGGACATACCGAGGTGTTGTATAGACTTAGTCAAGCCTCCTAGTCAATTTTGGTCCAAATTGGAGTTGATTTGACTGGTGAAATATCAGATCAACCTCAGATTGCTAGAACATATTTCTGATCAGTTGACCAGCTTATAGGTGTCCAAATCAAAAAATGAGAACAGCTGAGGACTCAGCACATTAAGGGGTATCTATAGTGCAAATTTCAGCCAAAACAGAGCAGGTAGACATCCTACGCGTAGGATGTCTACAGGGTCTTATTGAAGTCAAAATCTGACTGTGGACATAGAGTGATGTTCCAATTGACTTAAGAGTTTGAGAACTTCTTTCAGAAGTGAAATTGGACCTTGTTTGACCTTTTGACGGAGCAAAGACGGAATTAAGACTTTCCCTCTAGACTGACAAACACTCGGGTAAAGTACAGTTCCAGATTAGCAGACCTAATCAAGAACATCCAAAGTGTATAGAGTACTGTAATGGTTGAGGTTAACCCTCCAGTTATACCAATCATTACTAAGACCACCTCTAGCGGTTAAATGCTTTGATTTGATTGTGGTTGGATTTGTGATAAATTGCATTGCTAATTTTGATGAATTTAAGATCAGGAAGAGACATTCCTAGAGACCAAAAAGTGGCAAGTGATCAGGGTAGCTTAGTGTCCACTGAGGAGAGTATAACTCAGGCAAGGCTAGATCCATTATCCCCAATCATTGAGGAAGGTAGTGATACTGACACTTCATCAGATAAGTCCTTCTTCATGATGGGTAGTCAACAGCCAGGTGGTTTCTCTGGTGAAGGACCAATGCTGGGAGGAAGTACCTCACAAAACCCTTTGAACGATTCCAAGCTCACTATAATCTTCTTAGAGGAACAAACTCTAGGGGAGCACAAGTTTATTCTGACTATCCAGGACGCAAGTGTATTTGTATAGAAGAAAGAGCTTCTCAGAGACTGGAGATAATTCGAGTCTATGATGATAAAGATAGATTTCGAGACGAAAAGGGGAACCACTATCTGATAGTTAGTAACCCTGAGGATTACAACAGATATGGAGATAATGTGGCAAAAGTAAAAATGGTTTCGGAGGCTCAAGAGCCACCTCCAAAAATTGATCGACCTGGAGCTCTTTTTATGTATGATAAAAAAACAACCAAGGTCTCTACCTATAATGAGAATGTGGGAATTTACAAGCATGAGAGCGAGGGAGTAGTCTCTTATTTTCGATGCAAAGAACCCTACCCCAATGAATTAAGAAAAGACAAGGTTCTTTACTTATTCTCTTATGAAATTGCTATGGAAAAGGATATCATTTTTGTTGACAGGTACGGGCGAGAATACAAACGAATTCTCCCAGAGGAGGTAGAAAAGGTAACAGTTCCAAAAACATCAACATATGCCCCTGAAGAAGTACCAAGGTCCACCTATACCCCTAGCAAGTCAACAAATCCATTTTCAGAAGAGTACGATGCAACATCACATTCTAACCAACAACAGGGGTTCAACTACCAGAACCAACAAGCAACCCAACCGTCATTGCAGGCATGGCTTCAACAAAGTGCGACATTAGAACAAGACCGAAGCAGATATGGTTACCCAGCCACACGAGGGCTAAGAGATTTACAAGAACCACCACTCTATTCACAGTATCAAGGCGAGAGTAAGCCTAAAACTCAAGAGTCGACAGAGCTTGGAAGACAACCCATAGAACGAGTTAGAAGAGATGAACCACCTCTTGCAAGAACCATTAGAAATTATGGCTTAGGGGCACCTCTGGGAGAGGAACCCTCCCACTACCTAAGGCCAGAGGAGGTATATCGAGTAGGACAAGGAGAACCAATGATGAGATTTGTAGACCATCGTAGAGTTAGACCTTCTCAGGTGCAAAAATGGATAAACAAGAAATACATGGGAAACAGAGATCCTAGGGATCATAGTAGCCTTTGTGCGTGTAATTAGAGCTGAAGAAGTTTTGGACTTCACTACTCAATTTGCAGGGTTTGGACTTACCCTAGAAGAGGATGCTGCTACTTGGTTTGACTCTGTGGAGCGTAGAGATTTTGAGTCTATGGAGGAAATTTTTGACGAGTTTATTGAGGAATTCTCACAAAGGGGAATAGCTCATAATACAGTCTCACAAATCCATAAATTCAAACAAAGAGAAGGGGAATCTGTGCAAAAGGCAGTCCTACGACTAAAAAGATATGTGAAGTTCTTCCCTGTGGAAGAGCTGCCAACTCAGTCCAGACTTATGATTATATTTATTCAAGGACTAAGGAACGCAAATCTCCAAAAGGACTTACATATGAAGAGCAACACGACGTTAAATGAGTTAACGAAGGAGGCTCTTTACCTTGTAGACAATTGTGTGGTCTACAAGGAGGGTGAATTCAAGGATTTTGATGACGATTCATCCTCACAACAAAGTGGAAGCAAGGCCGTTAAGACAACACCGAAAGGAGAAGTAGCTGTAAGCCAGGAGTAGCTTGTGGAGAAAGTGCTAAAAAAAATTAATATGTATGCCAAGCCTCAGGCTAAGCAACCGAAGTGGTGTGCTATTGAACAAAACTGGACAAACCATGTGACGGAGGAATGTTATTATAACAAGGGATATGTGACAGAGCGACCTTATTTTCCCCAAGCTCAGGTAGCATCTCCTCAACTTCCATCGATGCCTAGGTATGAAGCAGGAAACCTACCAGGACCTGTAGGTGTTGAAAGACCACAACCGGTATCGGGGCAACAACCACTTCTACCAAGATTACGACTGGTCGGCATAAGATACACACCAACGATAAACAAATCATAAGAGAAGACTTTGGTACCTATACATGCATATTACGAATATTCCAATGGATATGCACCAAATCCCGTCTATTATCCACCGGAAGAACCCACAACGCCAGAACCTTGGAGCATGATTGGAAGTACAGGACCACCAACAGCTACACAGGCAGCAGGAGAAGGAAGATACAGCTTGGATGAACGAACACTGTTGTTCATAGCCAACAGAAACATGGGCGGGCAGACGCATGCATACCAACAGAGAGGAGCTCAAGGAGCACCTCAACAACCTAAGGGAACCTGCTACAAGTATGCCAGAGACCATTGGCTAAGAGACTGTCCTCATGATGAAATCATTAGAGTCAATGTGTATTGCACCAAGTGTGGAATTACTCACTTGATTCTTGATTGCCCTAAGAACCCGAGCAAAGAAGAAAAAACTACTTTGAGCATGGTGGAAGCAGTGCCTTCCAGTAGAGGGTCAGAAAACGAGACAGTAATACCTATTAACACTAGGTTGGTAACCTAACAGGACATAAAAGTGTCCTTTCAGGGTTTTGAAAAAAACCTCCAAAACCATAGTAGATCCACTCATTTTGTAAAATCCTTTCATGAGGTTATAGTTCAAGGCCTACTACACATGGAAAAAATAAGAAACTTGTAAAATTTCTTATCTTTTGGTCACACCAAGCCTCCAAAGTTGATGGACCAATACATTTTCATCAAAACAGTCATTTCTTATGTTTTGTTGCATAAAAATAAGATTAGGGATTTTTGTAGGACTTGAGATAAATTCCCTAGTTAACTTCAACGGGTTGGTGATCAGAACATATGATTGCTTCTCACTCACTATTTTTTGTTTTGCCAAAAGAAATAGGTACAAAAAAGTTAATTTTTTACCATTCTGCAAACCTATCATCAAAGTTTCTATAGCCACGCTCAATACAAATAATATATGCATATTTTCTTAGTTCCCTATTTTCCTTTTGGTTCATAAGGAGCCATGGAGCATGTCAAAAGAATAATACATCTCTTACCAAGGGGAATCTTGGGGACAAAGATGAAGTGCTAAATACAACAAACATGAAAATCCTGGGTTCAACATTATGAGTTGTAGAATCCCATAGAAACTATTCAATATCTAGCCAAATTTGATCCTTATGACTAGATATGGTTACTACCTACAAAATGCATGTAGTTGTCACAAGAAACTAACAATATTGAAAAAGCTATACTTGATATACTTGAATGTTTTGTTTTCTTCTATAGTTGAAAAAATCAACCATCGTTGTCTACTATGTAAAATAGGGTATTAGGTGCCCCAAAACTCAAGGAATATTAGCTTTATGTTACAATATGCGACATAGAAAATCAAAACTTCATTTGGATATCATGAAAGCCACCAAAAAAATCATAGAAGAGCTAAAATTGGCTAAAAAACAGGATTTGACAATTTTTGTAATTTGGGCATAACTTACAACTTTAACATTTATTTCTCCCTAGAAGCATCAGGACATGTTGAGGACTACTAAAGATAGTTCTCTAGCATTGTAGACCTCACAAACATGAATTCTAGAGTGGTATAGTTGCAAAAAGTTGAAAAAAGCCAAAAACATGACCCGTTTTTTCACACAGTTTAGGTTGTGAAATGTTGTGCAAGGACAAGGTTAAAGATGGAATTGATATTCCAAAAAAATGTCGAGTTTTTTTCAGCTCATGAGACAAATTTCTAGATAGATAGCACCTCAAAATCCATTTTAAAACTCTTGACATAATTCAAGGAAAATGGTCACTTAACAGGACATAAAAGTGCCCCATTACCAACCTAGTGTTAAGGCAGTGACACGAGCCCAAGCTCAACGAATGACAAACGAACCCATAATTGAAGAGGCAAAGACCGATGCCCCAAGTGCAGAAATGAAAATCAGAGAAGCACTTGGAAAGCTAGAAAGACGCGTATATGAAAGCCAGGAGAGAATGAGAGAAAACGGCTCTATCCGAGGAGTTAAAACACACAAAGGATAGATTGGAGCGGTTAGAGGATCTAACTAGTTTAAGTTCACACGTTTCTACAACCAAAGTAGCCAAGGAAAGAGTAGAACCCAAAAGTGCAGGATCGGGAGGATCAGTCCTCGGAGAAAAAGTAAATGAGCAATTGGACGCACTTTTAAAAGCATATGAAGCCAGACTCAAAAACAACCAAACCCAAGAGCAAAGATGGATGACTTATCCATATGCAGAAATAGAAAAACAGAGGTTGGAAATATGTCGAAAGATGATTGAAACAGCCCAATCCTTGATAGAAAATCCGCTTGGTAAACTTGCAAGTTGGCACGAGGTACCAGCTCCAACCCCTATCAAACCAACTCTAGAGAAACAAGTAGACATGAAGGAGAGCTGCCTCTGAGTCTAGGAGAGAACCTATCATAGTGCCCAATACGACAGATGATACAATTGATGGTTTCCAGCCTAAAACTTTCGTAGAAATGGGTAAGAATTGTAACAGTTTAGATGACCTATGGAAGCAAATCTGGGAAGCAAATGAAGCCAATAGGGTGAACCACCAAATAAATAGCACGAGAAAGGAGAAAAATGAGATCTTACCTCCCATTGAAGAGTTTGATGCAAGATCACAAATGAACTTTGATATGCATTCACAAGGGGGAGACCTGGATTCAATTAGTTCGGGGCACAGCCAACCAGACTCGCTAAAAACTCTACCCTCCTACCTAGGGGAGTATGAAGCTAAGTCTGAGGTCAGATCAGTCCCATCTCAAAGATTTTCTTCCAACAGAGTGATGGATTCACAAGGGTTGATTGAGTTATTGTCCACCCCTGTGGCATGCACAATCACGTTAGCCAAACTCTTGAGGTTACGACCAAACATGTGGACCACCGTAGGCAAATGCTTAGAAAATTTTGGAGTAATAGATCCTACCACAAAGCTTCAAGAAGCGATCAGAGAATTGGACAAGCCTCAACTAAACACTAGGCTAGTACCTTTAAACAAGGTTGGAGAATATTGAGAGGGAGAAGATGGAAATACCACACTACCAGTAGAATTCCAGGGAGAAGTTTCCAAAGCTATTCTTGACAGTGGAGCAGGAGTCGCTATCGCCACCAAAGAAAGCTGGAAAAAAATGGGGAAAACCGGCTTTGAGAGCTACCAGAATGAAATTGTAACTGGCAGATGGGTTCATGGAAAAGCCTCTAGGACTTTTAGAAAAAGTAATTGTCACCTCTTGCGGAATCGAGTATGAGCATACATTTGCAATAGTTGATTTCGACAAAAAGAACAATTACGAGATCATCTTGGGAAGACCATCCATGAGACAATTAAAGATGGTCTAGGATTGGGGTTACGACCACATACACCTCAGACATGGGGAGACTACAACCAAAGTATACCTAAAAGACTACAGTTACAAGGATGTGAACTAGACACCAGTGGAAGAGTTTGATTCAGCTACATTGGCAGGGTCCGAACTCCCAGCATGGTTAGGGAAAAAAAAAGAGCTATGAATGTGCGGAGCTTCACATTGTGGGAGCTTAAAAAGAGAGGAATGCATCTTAGAAAGAGCTATTGAGGACAAGGATTACATTCCGGAACCTTTTCTCGAAGATTCCTTAAAACTTCTGGAAGGGAACACATACTAGCAACATTGGATGTCTGTACCATTACAGATAGCCCAACGACAAAATTTTGCGATAAGGATGGCTATGATGTGCTACCCTATTACATGGTAAGCCTTATACTAGCAGGAGATGAGTATGTAGACTCACCAAAACAAGAAGAGTTTTATGACTCCTCTGAGCATCTGGAATTAAGTAATGATGCAGATAACGAGTGTTCAGACAGCTCAAGCGAGCGTGGGGAGACAACCGCAAATATCAAGTTTTATGATTTTGCAAATCAACACCCTAGACGCCAGGAACGCTATAGGAAAAAAAGAATAGAAAACAAAATTAGAGAGAACCTGATGCCCATGATAAAAGATAAAACTCACTATCTAATGCTTATCAAGGCAGAGGATTGTGTAAAAGACCAAATATCAAGAAGATTCTCAAGAGTTCGAAGGGAAAGGACACATGAGGAAATAAAACAAGCACAGAAAACTAAAACAGAGACAAAAATAAGAAAATATCAACAATCAAAACAGGAAAAGACAAAAGATCCAGAGTGGACCAAAATGGAGCGTAAAAAGAAATACCAAGAACTAAAATGGTCGTTACGAGAGGTATGGACTACTGAGGGAGTGACGGTAAGGAGGATTCAGAAAAGAAAACATGAATGTACCATCCCACTATCGAAAATTCACCATCCAAGATAAAAAAATCATAATGACACTACCAATAAGGGAAAGAATCAAAACGGATAGACCTCGTTGTGCCAGGCAAAGAGCCTCAGCTTGTCTATATAGAAACTGATTTAGAGCCTGAAGAAGAAGAAAGGCTAACACAACTTCTCAAGAAGTATAAATATGTGTTTGCATGGTCCTACAAAGACCTCAAAGGAATTGATCCATCGATATGCCAACATACAATTCCTTAGAAATCAGATGCCAAACCTAGCAAACAACGTCCTTACACATATAATGACACATTCGCTAAACGAATCAAAGAGGATATTGACAAGCTGATGGATGCTGAATTCATCTATGAAATCGAGCATACAAATTGGGTGTCACCCATTGTGGTTGTTCCCAAAAAGAACGGAAAATTGCGCGCGTGTGTGTGTGTGTGAACCTCAAAAAAGTGAACGCAGCCACAATAAGGGATAATTATCCCTTGCCGATCACAGAACATGTGCTTGAGAGGGTGGTAGGAAAACGGGCTTATTCCTTTTTAGATGGATTTTCGGGGTATAACCAATTGGCAATTGCAATAGAGAATCGACACAAAACAGCATTTGCCACAGAGTGGGGAATATATGCATATAGGGTTATGCCTTTTGGCCTAACCAATGCTCCAACTACCTTCCAAAGGTTAATGACTCATGCGTTCAAAGAATACCTGAGAATATTCCTAGAAATATATATGGATGATCTCTGTGTCCACTCTCTTATACGAAAAGAACATATTGACCATTTACAAAAGGTATTTGAGAAGTACATAACGTATCGAATCTGTCTCAACCCGGAAAAGTGCATTTTTATGGTCAGGCAAAGCCGCATCTTAGGACATATTGTCTCAAGAAATGGCATAACCACTGACCTAGACAAAATTAGAGTCATAGCAGACTTGCCCAGGCCTACTAATGCCAAACAAGTACAATCTTTCATGGGACACTGTGGATACTATCGAAGATTCATATATATGTATGCGGTCATTGCACAACCTCTATATAGCTTATTAGTCAGTTTCGACTGGACTGATGAGTGTGAAACTTCATTCCAAAAGCTTAAGGAGAACCTTGTATCAGCATCTATACTTAAAGCACCAGATTGGGAAAAGATATTCCATGTTCACATTCATGCATCTGCATACGCAATTGGGAGTATTCTGGCTCAACCTGGAGACAGACCCGGGCGGTCACTTTTTAGAATGTGTATGATATCACGTGAGTTAACCAGAGAGGATTATTAAAAGACCAAAATGTATACATACAGAGGGGGGTGGGGGTTTTTTAAATAGGCTCACAGTGTAATTATAGTATGTACATTCGGGTATTATTAATTACCTCTTGAACGCACGTGATATAGGGGTCTTTTGATAAGTGACTGCCCCGGAGAGACGGAACAATGGATTTCCCAGTTTGTTATGCGAGCCGACAGCTAAATAGTGCAGAAAAGAACTACATTACCACTGAAAGAGAGGGATTAGGAGTGATTTATGCTGTAAGGAAATTTCGGCATTACTTGCTTGCAAACAAATTTGTGTTCTTCACAGATCATCAAGCTCTTTTGTATCTAGTAAATAAACCATGCAATACTGGGAGAATTGTACGGTGGTTTATTATATTGCTGGGGTTTGACTTCACAGTGGTAGTAAGAAAAGGTAAAACTCATCTACGGGTGGATCATCTTTCAAGGCTACAAAACGGGGAAGCTCCTGAAGGAGTAGATGATCATACCTGATGCTTATCTTTTCAATATTGAAATGATACCCAAATGGTCTCAGGAAATTGTTAGCATTCTTTCCTTTGGAGGTAGATTTGATAACAAGGAAGATCAATCCAAACAACAAACATTTTGACAAACAAAAAAATTTCAGTTGATTGCAGGACGACTGTACCATCTAGGCTTGGAACAAATTCTATGATTATGTATAAATCCAGAGGAATTCGAGTGTTATCTTGAAGAAGCACACATCCAAGATTGTGCATTTCATTGTTCAACAATGAAAACACACTAAAGATTGAAACACTTAGGAGTTTATTGGCCAACTATGTATGCTAACACACTTGCTTATGTTACTAATTGTACTATATGCAGTGCCAAACGATCGGTGGATCCCGCGACATTGTTTCAGGTAACCATTGCACCTGCATGGAGTCAATATATCATTGATTTCTTAACAACAAGGACATTTCCTAAAAACATAACAAAAGCGCGAAAAAAGGCTATAGAGTGGGAGGATCGAGACTTTAATTTAATTGGAAATCAACTCTACAAGAGAGGAAAGGACAATCAACTTAGAATCTCTGCAAGTGAAAGTGAATACCTGCTGAATCTAGAACACGCACATGAAGGAATAAGTGGAGGCCATTTTTCAGGCGATAAGACGGAAAAAATTGTCGTAACCGCAGGAATATGGTGGTCTACATTGCACATGGATGCTGAGGAGTTTGTAAAACGTTGTGATGTACGTTAGTTCACTAAGGTGCTGATAAAGAGAGATGAGATGCCACTACGGCCAATGATGGGAGCACGGGCATTTGCAAAATGGGAAATTGATCTTGTGGGGCCTATTTCACCCCCTGCATATCACACCCATACCCAATATATCATTGTGGCTACGGACTATCTCACAAAATGGACTGAAGCCAAAGCAACACAAAAAGCAAACACAAGAACCACTGCACAATTTTTGTATGAGAATGTCTTTATACGATATGGATTACCAATAGAAATTTTCAGTGATTGAGGAACACATTTTCTTAATGAAGTCATTGAATATCTGCTAGAGGAATTCATGGTCATACATAGAAAATCTGCTCCATATCATCCACAAGCAAATGGACAAGCTGAGGCCACAAATAAAACACTATGCACTGTTTTGACTAAAATTGTATCAGAGCCAAGGACCGACTGGGATCAACAATTACACTCAACACTATGGGCATACCGGGTAGCTTATAAAACATCTATTGGAACAACACTGTACAACATGGTGTTTGGTCTAAATGCTATATTACCCATAGAGTTTTTAGTTCCAAGTCTACGATAGCGAAACCCTTAGAATGGATAGGCCATGAGATCTCATCAAGAATAGATGATCTTGAAACGCTAGATGAACTTTGACTGCGAACTGTAGCTTCGATCTATGCTAAAAAGAGAAGACAAAATGAGTTTTTTGACAACCATGTGCATACGAAAGAGTTCAAAACGGGTGATTATGTACTTTTTTATATTTTGAAGCACACGCCAAAAAACTTAAAAAGCGAGGGATGGGACCGTTTGTCATTAGTGACTTACCACAAAGTGGAGCTGTCAAACTTGCTACATTGGCAGGAGAAGAAATGCCAAATTGGATTAGTGGGTGTCGGTTAAAAAAGTATCATTTACCACTAACACATGATATGCTTCAACAAATCCATCAAGAAAAACAATGGATGAAGGAGAAATAGAGGGTACGAGAAGAAGCACAAGGAGAAGCAAAAGAACGCATTGCAAAAAGAAGGCTTCTACGACAACAACAACAAAGTGGATCACCGTTGCGAATAAATGCTATTCGATTAACGAACTTTGGTGAAGACACAGGGGAACCAATAATTGCAGTCAAAGTGGGTAGCAATCAAGTTGAATCGATGGCATTGCTTGATTTCAGAGCTCAAGCAAATCTGATCTCTTACAAATCATATAAACAGCTCAAGCTCGAAGATCAACTACATCCTACTCAACAAGTGCTGGAAAGTAGTACATCACATTCGCTAAGAACATTGGGTTGGACAATATTGCATGTACAAATACATAAATATGTTTATCCCCACAAGTTTTATGTGGTTGAGGATGCGAGCACACTACACCCCATGTTGTTGGGACAACCTTGGCAGAAAGAGTATAATGTGCAGATAGATTGGAATTTGGATACAGTCAAAATTCAACATGCACAAGAACAACAGGTGGTAGCCTTTGCTCTGACAACCCGGAAGAACCAGATAATAGCACCACCATCACTGGGTAAAGAACAAAAGGGATGGGTGCCAATAAAGCACAAAATACCCATGGAGAACAACAAGGGAACTGCCACCATGTTCACTACAAAAATAAGACAACACAGACCCCACAGTGAATAGATCAAGGTTAGCAACACGCGAAAAACAAGTAGGGGTACGGAAGGATAGAGGCAACCTGGCATACAAACCACAATACAACAGCAGAAGTCAACAGAAGAACACAGTTAAACCAACAACCAAGGGAATAAAAAAGATATGGATCCCGAAGAGAATGCTCAGTAACCACTTAAATGCGACACGCATTTGGATCCCCAAACCAAAGCAACAAGAAATCCCTTCAGTACAAGCAACACCAGCAGCCAGACACTCACTACATATGAAACCGGCAAATCGATCTATGTGGGTGTCGATCAGCAGAACAGCAATGACGACCAAGGACGAGGCAATAAACCTACAAAGCCTCCACAACAAAACTCCAAAGGGAAATTAACAGAGAACAAGATTATAGCTACAACGAAAATGACACTTCCATCCACGGAAACAACCACGGCCATATCGACAGTAGCGGCAACCCAAGCAACTTTTGCAAAGAAGACGATCAAACAAAGAGCTGTAAAGTTACAACTTTACTTGCAAAGAAACACTGCCAACCCAATCAACAACAAATAGGAAAACTTCGACTTCGAATGCCAATAAGCATCTTGCTTATTCCCTCCTCTCGCACAGCATTAATTTTTCCATGCATTGACTGAGTATGCAGCAAATAGGGCCACATTACAAGGCCGCACATTAGCACAATTTTTAACCCATGCACTACACATACCCCGAGGCGATACCTTGTTGTCCAGGAGGACTCCGACTATGACGGGGGGAGGAATTCTCAATGCGGACCCAATGAAGGTGAAAAGAGAAAAAAAGGGCATGTTTTTCGACTATTTTTAAGGGTTCTAGTTTGATTGCAGAAAAATTTGGACTAACCTAAGTACATATGCCTTTATATAGCACAAATCTACAAGTATATAAGGCCAAATTAGGCCTCTAGGTGTGTGTGTATATATGTAAAAATAGCCATTTTTCGGGCAAAATATTGGTAAAACAGAGGAATCCGGCCATAAAAATTTTATGTGAGTGTACATAGTGTTTTGTGAGAATGTGGACCCAATGAAGGTGAAAAGAGAAAAAAAGGGCATGTTTTTTGACTATTTTGAAGGGTTTTCGTTTGATTGTGAATTTTTTTGGACTAACCTAAGTACATATGTCCTTATACAGCATGAATCTACAAGTATATGGGGCCAAACGCCAAATTAAGCCTCTAGGTGTGTGTATATATGTAAAAATAGCCATTTTTCGGGCAAAATATTGGTAAAACAGAGAAATCTCGCCATAAAAATTGCATGTGAGTGTACATAGTGTTTTGCGGTGATGTTCCTGAGTTATTGTGATTTTTGGGGATTTTTTGGGTTTATTTTGCTATTTTCTTTTTAATTTTACTAATTATCGGCATAAAAACTTCAAAAAATTAGTAATGGAAATACGATCGTAATGGAAAATAAAAAATATGCGGATAATCAGTGACTATAGGAAAACCTATGGTACAATGGGGGTGCAATTATGTGAATGTAGCGGGAGGTGTGTTTTGGCCAGATTTTGACCGAAACGTCAAGTTTGTCGAAAACTGGGCAAACTGAGTCCAAATCAAGAACTTTTTGAGCCTAAACCACATCTCACAAGAAGTGAGGAGCACATGTCAAATTTCATAGAAGTGGTCCGGGAACCCCCATTATAAGATCTTTTCACTTCACTTAGAGCTCATTTCTACTATTCCTTCTTGAGAGAGAGCTCTAGCCACCTAGAACAAACCAGACTTCCAGCTGCTTCTACGACGCGCACGACCACCCGGAAGGCTTGAGATATGAGAGGTTGGCTCAGTACCTTGAGCTTTTTGCGTATGTTTGATGTTTTATCGTGAAAACTAGTGTAGGGTTCACACGGGGAACGAGCAGTAGAGACCTACAGCTAGAGGTAGCCACCTAACGGCTAACCCAATAGCAATAAGGCTTCATAGGGGGTTTACCCTAGCGGAGGAGACCAATCTTGAATGCACAAAGGAGACATAAAACCAACGGGAAAAACCCTAACTTCTAGAGCCCTGCAAGAGGCCACCAAGTGGTAAATCGGTGGAAAGTCGCCCAAATGCTACCAAAACTCATGGGTAGGAGCATCTCGACATTCTCTACAAGGCTATATAGCCCACATGGCCATAAGGCGACCCGAAGCGAGACCAAGCTTCAGAAACGGCATCGGACACACAAAGCGTCAACAACTGGCTCTCACGGCCAAACCGGATGTCCGTTTGCCACCAAACATCACGAGCAGCTTGCCTAGACCATCAAAAACCAAGTCCTATGGTGGTAGACCGTGACAAGTCATCGACGGCATGCAAACGCAACCACGGGTGCTTCCAGAGCGACAAATCGCCAAACGGAGCTCCAGAGAAGCCAAAGCCAACAAAAACCATATGGCAAGGTTTCCCAAGGAACCATGAAGCTATGGAGACTAACATCAAGAAATTTCATCCACTCCAAGAGTTAGAAAACGACTCAGAGGCTCTGAAAGCCAAACAGGGAGTTTCTATCTATCTTTTTTACTTTTTTATTGAAACAAGGCTTAATGGGGACTCATGGGGGCTAAGGGCATATACTAGTAGCACTTCTCCAAAAGAATTCATCAGAAGACATCGTACGCGTAGAATATCTCAGGGCCTTTTTTGCAAGCCAAACTCAATATCTCACCTCATACACAACTTCTACATAGCCTATACATACTAGCCATCAAGTTTCATCACATTTGGACAAGATTTGACCTCATATGCATTAAAAAAACGGAAAGTCAGAGCATAGAGGCAATAAAGGGTCATAGACCTACCAAAACTAGTCCAAATCACATGAAACTTGCACAATATACTTGCCAAGCTAACTGTGGAGTCAGATATGAAAATAAGTGAAATAGACATCCTATGTGTAGGATGTCTAAATGCCCTATTTGACCTCCAGCTTGTGTTTTTGAGTTCCACATATCTTTATAACATCTTCACAAGCTTATATATCAAATTTCAAGCCAGACCCATCACATTTGGCCCCCAAAACCTCAAAGATGCACTTTTCTGAGCCTAAAAACACTAAACATGCTCCTAGCAACACCAATACTTATCCAAATCAAAATCTAAGAACAGGGCCATGTTGTACATGCTAAGGGCTACCCACAGAACTAAAATCAAGTCATTTTGAGAAAAGAGACATCCTACGCATAGGATGTCTCCAGGGTCATATTGACCTTCTGTGCAAGAATTGACATCATGGGAGTCTTTTACATGGTATAAGAAGCCTATATATCAAATTTCAATCCAATTGGATATCATTTGCCCATCCATATAGGACATCCTACCCATTTTGTGAGCCAAAAGCCTAAATCTGCTCAAAATTGTACTTTTTTGATGTCCAAACCAAATTCCAAGTACATAGCCAAGTTGCACGGTCAAGGGCCACAAGCATGTCAAGTTTCATCAAAATCATAGGAAGTAGACATACTATGCGTAGGATGTCTACATGCTTATTTTTCAAGAAAAAACCTATTGTGGGCACATGCATGGCTTCCCTAGTCCCTTTTGAGTTCTTATTTCAATTTTCAAGTCATTTGGGTAGTCAGAACTAAGTTTATCAGCTAATCTGTAAAAGACGCTAACTTTGGACTACTGAGTGCAACAGGATCCATGGCAGCCACAAAATCTCCTGCAAAGAAGAAGAGGATGACTATCAAGGACTACTTAGAAGAAGTGGAGCCTTTTGTTATCCCAAAGGGAACCCTGAAGCCCACAAGCACTTGGATTCAAGATGACCTACTAGAAACCAATGATCTGAGAATCTACCAAGGAGTGTTTAAAGATCCGGAGAAAAATGCAGTGGAGCTACCCATGATCCCTCAAGAGCTCAATGAATTTGTCAAGAGCAAGATGGGGGACTACTTGGAGACAGTGGATCTACACAATTACTTTGAAGCCTTGCCAGCAGGGATTGATGTTAAAACAGTGTGGGAATTTGTCACCACAATCAAAGAGGACGGCATAGCCAGAGTTAGAGATCTGCAAGGCAAGCCTAATACAATGATTTTCATCACAGAGAAGGTGATGACAGCAGCACTTGACCTCTCTAACAAAGGAGACAGTGTGACTAAGAGGTGGGATGACATTAAGGTCTACTCAGAGAAGAAAAATAACTATACATTTGAAGATATTGCAAACCCGAAGGTGGCCATCATGAGACAATTATACAATCAATACTTCCACATGTGTACTAAGCGGCCACAGAATGCCACCTAGAGCTATTGCCACCACTTTCACTTGGGCGATGCAGAAGAGCCGCCCGAGGGAGATAAACTATGCCGCTTACATTTAGGACAACCTTGTGAAAATGGGGACCAAAAATCCCACTTATATTGTGCTTGGTGAGTTGATAACCAAAGTCATCTATGGAGAATTGCATGCCAAGGAAAATTGGCCTCTACGTCCCTCCCAATATGATTGGCTCAAGCTAAAGGAAGACAAAGAAGAAGAGCCTCTAAGGCTCCAAGGGTAGCCACAAGGTTGAAGCGCCGTTTAGAGACAATGCGAGAAGAGCCGCCATAGCCCAAGAAGGGGAAGAAAGAAACTCTACAGGTGCCAATAAAGGAAACAAAGTCACAAAAAGCAACAAGGCTAGGAAAGACTAATGAAGAGTTTCAGAGCTGAGAGGATGCTAAAAGGGGATCTAAGCCAATTATGGAAGCCCTCACTTGAGGCTATGTCTGGATCTTCTCGAAGGACTAAAAGGGATCGCTTTGAAGATTATATAAATAATTTCAAGATCTTAGATGCTACAAATGAGAATATCCCAAACATACCTTTTACCGAAGAAGAAGTTGATGATGTGAGATGACAACTGCTGAAAGAGTAGGAAAATGCAAAAAGAGAGAGGAAAACAAAGGCTGATCGGGACTTCAAGAAGAAGCAACCAACCCCACCATCAAGCCGAGAATCCAGCCCTCCACCATCATCACCTCCTCCTAGTCCTCCTTAACCCCAACAAACTGAGGAGTTGAACAAATCTGATGGGCGACAAGACTCCAAGGAAGAGGAGAACAAAGAGAAAGAGCAAAAGGCAAAAAATGAACCAAAAGATGAGAAGCCAGATCGAGAAGAAAAAAACTATAGAGTATTCCTTGATCTACTAGTTGCTGGATACTCTCGAGAAGAGGCAGCTCATGCAGCTTTTCAGTTGTCTAGCACTAGGCCCAAAGAATATATGATGAGCCCCCGATTGGTGGAGTTGAAGGAAATGGCCACAGATACAATGGATTTACAATCACAAGCCAATGATTGGGATGAGGTGATGCAAGGCTCGGATGAAGGTCTATGGCCACTGAGATTGTGTGTGATAATCTCAAAGCAAATGAAGTTCAAATCAAAGCCGAGGTGGACACACTACAAAAGCAGGACCAAGAGAACACACAAAAGCAAGCCAAGCTGCAAGTTGATCTGGATGCGGCACTAAAAGATGCCAAGAGCTAGAAAGTCAAAGTCGGTAGCATACCAAAAGCTTCAAAGAACAGATGAGGAGTATAATAAAATCAGCAAATCACTAACGGATGTGGAGAAAGAAAGGGATAACTTGACACTTCAGCTTGCTGATGAGTCCAAAGAAGTGGAGACTTTGAGAAATGCTAAGGAAAAAGCTGAGCTAGAACATGAGGCCAGCCAAGAAGAATTTATAAAGCTAAAAGATCAAATAAAAGTGAAAGATCAGACAATCCAGAGGCTAAGGGCATCTCCGGGTAGATTCAGAGCCGCGACCTCAACTAGCACTGCTTCAGAGAAGGATATATGTATGAAGAACAGATGAAGGAACTCCAAAAGGAGTTGACACTAGAGAAGAGACAAAGATTGATGCTGGCCGAGGGCTCCCTAGTGATGCAAATCCGTTTGGAGGATGAGAACAAGGCCATGAGAGATGAGCTAGCAGCCTTGAAAAAGAAGATAGACGAGGATCTCAAGAAGATGCAAACTGAAAATGAAGAGACCAAGAGGAAGCTAGAAGAGGCTGAGAAAGCCAACGCTGAATTGAACGACCTTTTAGTGACCATGGGGGATCAAGCTGAACAGGAAAAGAAAGCATATCAAAGGCAGATTGATGAGATAAAAGGCCAACAGCAGGCTGAAGAGCCACACTTGAGCGCAGGCCAGCAGCTATGGAAGGAATTGATATAGACAATGTGTCAGATCCAGTGGACACAACAATGCAAGAGGACATCCTTGTGGGACCATCCCAAGTGCCCCAGGATCTGACACAAGAAGAAGAAGACAATCTACAAAAGGCAATAGAAGTGGCCATAAAAGACACCGCCAAAGAAGCAATGCAGTGGGAGCAGAGGATATTGAAGTCTATGACCATTCAGAAATTAGATGCCAATGTCGTTCGACATGAATGGCCACAACCCTCTCTCCCATATCCTCTTCTCAAGTATGAAGCTGCTACAGTAAACAAGAGGATCAAAGAGGAGCCGATAGTGCCACTATACGAAGAAAATATCACCAAACCAGAAGGTGTTAAGCTTATTCTGGACTCTCAGTCAAAATGGAGGCAGGCATGGCTAACTAAATACCCATAGTATTTAGTATATCTGGTAGAGGCGCCTAAAATAATCAGAGACAACCTTAGCTTTTTCCCTCTACCAAGGATGCGGACCTGGAAAGAACAAGAACTGCTGAAGGGAAGCCACCCCACGTGGCTCAACTACCCAAAGCTGCTAGGCTTGAAGGCAGGTGACAGAATTAGTGAGCAATACATGGTGAAAACCCTAATGGGCGCCATTAAATTGTTCACTGGCTTGCCTGACCTCTCTTGCATTATGCTCAGGAAAATATGTAAAACTCTATCGATGACGTGGCAGATTTCCAAAAATTGTGTTGGGATGATGACGTGGTAGGCTGTACGGATTTTCACGTTTTGTGGTGGTTGATGACATGGCAGGCTGTACAGATTTCCATAAATTACGTTGGCAGCTTTTTGGCTTTGCTTTTGGACCAGATGCTTTTGAGTTTTAAGACTTTTCATTGTAATTGCTTTTTAGGCCAAGGGCCTTTAAATATGAGGCTAGGGCTCATTTTCTGGCTAGAAGGGAATGCTTGATAAAAAATTTGCTACATAATGATACTGATTGGTCTCTCTATTTGTGGAAACTGATCAACTCTATAGTGGTTTACTTTCATGGAATTTGGCATATGTCTAGCTAGGACAAACTGTTTACTGTTGTTTATATAAAAACAGGTTTTGATGTTTCAAATATGCTTGTGCGATGTTGGAAAAGACCTGCTTTAATTTATCGGGGAAAGGTAGGATTAGATACACCGATAAATCACTAGGTGCTGAAAGTTTGTTTTGGAGCTTTTCCTTTAAAACTCCACCTGCATAACTGATGAGGAGGTCGGCCCTATCCCTTTTCAAAAAAGGGACAGTGCAAATCAATCAAATGATGGACTCTAACCTGCAATTGAAACTTTTTTCTGCTGCCAAGAGAAAATTCAGGCTTGGCAATTATCAGAGAGGGTTATGGCATCAACTTTGAGCACATGTATACAGCTTGGAAGTGATGGGCCAGCCAAATGTACAAGACAAACATAGAGACTGGCTATTGCCTAGATATGCAACCAATTGGTGGAACCCCCATCTACCAAAGTCATGTATTTTTGAACGATGTAATAAACAGTGGTCTCTACACGTGCAAGTCAAATGATGGGACAAAGTGCTATCTGACAATTGGTCTATCCCCAACCAGTTTAAATTCAAGTTTTTTTTGTGGAGAGTCTATATTGGAGTGCTCCCTACTGCTCTTAACTTGTCTAGGAAGGGGTTCACTAATGGGAAATGCAATGTATGCAAGAAGGATGAGTCGGTCAGACATGTTTTCTGGCATTGTAAACTTGTAGCTGACTGGTGGAAATGGTCAATCAGTATGTGGTCAGATGAATGGCGGTATAGCGCACAAAATTTCAGTTGGCATTCTCCAAAGTTAATACCCATCAAGATCATGCCTTGGAATTCTCGATCGAGTCATACCGAGGTTCTTTTTTGTGGTACATTTGGTCCATGCGAATTGCACGAGAGAGAGAGAGAGAGAGAGAGAGAGAGAGAGAGAGAGAGAGAGAGAGAGAGAGAGAGAGAGAGAGAGAGGAGGAGAGAGAGAGGAGAGAGAGAGAGATAGAGAGAGAGAGAGAGAGAGAGAGAGAGAGAGAGAGAGAGAGAGAGAGAGAGAGAGAGAGAGAGAGAGAGAAAGCGAAAGAGAGAGAGGGAGAGGTAGATAGAGGGAGAGAGGGAAACAGGGAGAGAAAGAGAGAGATAGATAGTTCTTTGGAATCAACAATGGCATGCATAACCATCTTGATTAACTTGAAAAGATCCACAAGCACCCAAACCGACCCATGACCTCTATTGGTGATTGGTAGATCCAAAATTAATCTCATAGAGAAACTGTACATCGAATGAAAAATGCTTAGTGTGCATGCATTTAGCAAAACAAATCTGAACCTGCAATACTTATGGAAAATGTGATGCTCCTATCATACATTAAAGAGGAGTGTAAATATTTCTAAAAAGAAACTAAATACTCTCTATTGCAATCATTTGCAAGCCTTGTTGAAACGTTTGAACCATAATAGAAGGTGAAACATTAATCACTTCTAGGTACAAGCAATAAAACCTTTTCATTAACAACTCATATCCTTGCTATATGCATAAACAACCATCTGTTAATGTTGTTTAGTCACACTTGTAACCTTAACAAGTCATTTTGCATATCCCACAATTTTTGGCCACTGAAATTGTTCCTGATATGATGTGTTGAAAATGGTCTAGAAAACCGATTTGACAAGAACCTACGGACATTGCCATAACACATAATTGAAGTAGCGGCACCAGTGTCGGTCCCAGAGACTCATTCTCTCCACATGTGGAACATGTCTCAACTAAGTATGTCTATTCAAAAAAGGAACATCCTTCAAGTACAAGATGTACTAGTGTGTGGAGGTAACTGCAAACACGATGCAATGTGCGTGAGAGAGACCCTCAAGAATCTTGCTCCACACTGGCTAAATCGAACTCCTTGAGTTCCTAGACCATTTTGTATCCCATGTGACAACGTGTGCCAAATCAGACCCTACAAGTGGGTGAATAATTGCATAATGCACAAACTTATTTTGGACACTATAGCCCAAATTTCTTGGCTCTTACATGACCTTGTCATCTTGCTGAAGAGTAAAAATGGATGAAAACATAGAAGTTTATGCATCCCCCTTGTGAAAGAAACAAAAACATAGAAACAAACCAAATCAGATGTGTACCTGGAGGTTGAACATATTGTTCACTTATTCGTAGTGAAAGGCACCTACCCAAATTTCCCGCCTGCAAAGACCTGGGAACACTAATGAAATTTAGTGAAATGCAAGTAGTATTGCACATGTAACCTTGGGTGTTTCCGTTGCAATCCAAACCCCTTCGTTAAAATTGTCATTGTCAAACCCCTTGGCTAAACTTTGCAGGAAAACTACTCAACTAGCAGCTGGCCCTTGACCTGTGTCTGTGACCTCGCTTGCGTTTTTCCTTATGAATTTGGAAGCTTAAAATTGTCCACTACCCATTGGCAGTTGGTGGACTTTTTTCCTTGAAAGCACAAGTGTGATGGTTCCAAGAATTGACCATCAACACTTAACAAGTGATTTAGTAATCACGAGCTGGTCTTTCCCCAAAATTGTACTCATAAAGACACGTTTAGTGCTATAGATGAAATAGAAGATCCACTAAAGTTGGAATTGTATTCACAACTAGATCTTTTTCGGACCATAAAATCCATAATCTTGGGTTTTTGTGAATAGTCGTGTTGTTTGAATTGTTGGCTTCATCTATACACCTTGGTAGAGATAAGCCCTTATGAGTTTAAGACGTTCAAAAGCTCAACTTGATCTTCATACTCAAAGTGTGTAGTGCTTTTATAACACCCAAAAAATTAGTAATGGTTAGATGCTTGCTTGTCCATTAAAATCAATGGGTACTCAATGGAACAGAATTGTTCGATCTTGAAAGCAATCATTGATGAATTACAAATAGATGGCGATAGATGGCTCTTAGCCCTTCCTGTTGTCTCTTATCCCTTCCTATTACCATATTGACATAGGAAGATTTTAATAAAATCATGCCTATTTTATACTTTCCTGCATAGAAGTTGGAGAGAGAGAGAGAGAGAGAGAGAGAGAGAGAGAGAGAGAGAGAGAGAATGTTGGGCTGAGAAAAACCCCTAATTCTAATATGTTGTATGCCCTGTATAAATGCTTCTTTGTAAACATGGTCTAAATCATAACTTATCCTACAAGCATATGACAGTGTGCGTGTACAACACTCTCATAGAGAGAGATACCATAAGTCACATATGAACCCACCCACCTTGTATGTGAGCATGATTGTATCAGGGTGACTTAAGTACGACACATTGCTTGTGAATAAACATTAAAAAAATTAAAGATATCGGTCACGTACTGATAGCCGTTTTTCGGCTCTCCATAATTGCCATACTAAGTTACTCCACCCTACCAAATTCACCCAAACACTATGGCTATCCCTACCATTTCACTGTAAATAGGCGTGTGTGAGTTAGGGGGCTTTTCCCATATCTTCTTAAAATCCTCAGCTAGCTAGTCACTGGGCTAGTTGAGTCAAAAAAATAAATTATATTATGGCCCATTTGTGTGTAAATATTGCATTATATATATGGCCTAAATATAGGGATTTTTATACTATCCAAGGCACTGCTATAGCTCAAATAGACCTCGGCTTTCTCCACAAAAATCACCGGCTTTGGCAGTTCAGCTATCTTCTCCACTGCTTGCTTTTCGGAAGTGACTTGGTCAAGCACATCAGGCGGTACTCGGTAGACTCCTCTCTGCAGCTGCTGAGGCCTCATAGTCCCACACGGTATCGCCTCTACACTGTCAGTACGCCTATTCGTTGCTACCACATGTGCATCAACAAAGGGTCAGATTACCTGAAGCTCTTCCCTAGCAATTGGCCTTGGCACCAATGGACTCGCTAGAACCTGGTTTGCCTCTTGCTTCTTTAAAACCTTCTTCGTCCTACTCTATGCATAGGCTACTGCCTCTTCGTACGTGCATGGCCCATCTATCTCGACTTTATCTCACACTTTTACATGCAAGCAGGCCACAAACTTGGTCATCTTCAAAAAATTTGCATTCTCTACAGCAGGTATCTTAACCAACTTGCTCCATATGGCCTCGAGCTCCCACACGAATGCTTGGAAATCACTGTCAAGGCTTTGCTTTAGGTTGTCCATCATCTGCTTCACTTCACTCTATTGTGTGTTGGCCACATATCCGCTTCGGAATGCCGCTTCCAATGTGCTCCAATCTTGTTTTTCTTCAGCCTGCAAGCCCTCGTACCATACCTTTGCTTTGCCACAAATCAGGAGCGGAAAATCTTGGACCACTCCCTCTTCTCTTGACAAGCCGCTCTCCAACAGAAATAGACCATAGTCTTGCAGCCAAACCTCAGCATCTTCAACACCTGTAAAAATAAAAAAACCCGACCATGCCATTCTTGTTAGATCCTGCTCTTCAAACCGCGACACCGTCTTCGACTTCACCAAGGAGCAATCAGTAGGTCCTCCGTGGGGGGCACCACTAATGGGATGGGGGAAAAAGGGAACAACACCCTGCACATAATACACTGCCTCTGTATAGACTAAGGTAATAGTTCGCACCCCTACCCACACAGAAATCACACTCATATGCACACTTTCTACCGACCTTCACAATACAGACCGCCTTCGAGCAATCCCGGCTACACACACTCGTCCATGAACAACTTCAGTACAATAAACCTATAAAAAACACCATCATATCCCAACATCAATGGACGCATACAACTCCCCAATCGGTAAACGCACTCACATAGGGAGGAGACACACGCCTCGACCACACATACAAGTTGCCCGCACAATATCTCTACCTCCCTCTCTGCTCACATACACACAATCTCGGAGCCACCGCTACCACGGACATACGACAACAGACACGAGGCAGATAATATTGACGGCAAACTCGTCAAAAAAACCACAATCCAACTATGTACCACATAAGCCCAATCAATACAATGATGGCATATTCGATAGTTGCCAACTTCATAGCATGATGCTTCGTGCCACTTGATCCTCTCCGCACTGGTGATCTCTTTCCAAGATTTCTCAAAGCAGCTCTGCAGCGGCCCCTTTGATGCTCATACCGTTTTTCTCGGCTCTTGTTCTGTACTCAGCCAAAGCTTCTCCAAAGGCTCTCAACACCTCTCTCCATGCGCTACCTGCTGCTCCCAGTCCTCCTTCTCAAGGCGTCACTTTCATGCAGCCCGTGGTCCACCCCGGCTCCCAAGGCCCTGCTTTGGTTTCTTTATCTCTCACACATGGTCGTCCCTTCACATGGCTAAGGCTCTTGACGGCTTCTCCTTCACATAGCTAGCAACCCTTGGTTTCCCTTTGATCTTTGCAAACTACACCGCTAACTGCCCTTGTTGACGTCTTCTTGTCCAAAGCTCCTCAATTGATTCCCCTCTTCATGCATAGGCAGCCCCTTGCTTGTCTTTAGTCACAGATGGTGGCCTCCTTCAACCATTGGACCCTCCTTTTGGTTTGCCTTCGTTGGCAACCCCTCTTCAGCACATGGCGGCCTTGCTCCCTGGTACTGGCAACCCACCCACGCGGCGCCCCCTCTAGAAGGGTTGGCGCTCCCTTTTCCTTCTCTGACTTCAACCAGCCCACACTATGGCGGCCTCCCTCCTGTGGTCGACCTCTTATGGCGCCTCAACTGCCCCCCATGCTGCAAACCTGCAACCCTGTTCTCACCTCCCCGCCATGCTACCGCCCCACAGATGGCCGTCAATCAACTCCCCAATCCACCCTTGGCAATCTCCAATCTACTGCTCAAAGCTACGCCCCCTTTAGCTACCTCCCTCTCACTCAGGGCTGAACCCTCCTCGCCATGCAATTGGTGCCACTCCTCGGCTCCTCCTCCTACTGCAATGGCGGACCCTCCTATCTTTGGCCACCCCTTCTGCTCTTGGACTCCCACACATATGGCGACTTTTCTCTTTTCTCTGTCATGCAGCCCGCCACCTCCCTCGTTTTGTCCTGTAGCAACCTTTAAAGCTTTTTTGTTTTTCCTTTTTTAACTTCTGGCTTGGGCAAGGTTCCCACGAGCAAAAAAAGCCATTTGAACATGATGTTGACCGTCACCCGGTGATGCAGAAATCCAAACTTCCGTATGGCGAGCATGCAAGACCTTGCGCATCTTCATGAAAGTAGACTTTGGAATGGTGGCATTCTTCAAATGAGACCTCGCTAAAAACAATTGCGATCATCACGACCGCCTACTTGGCATACACGCCATGGCAGCAGAATGTCGTGCAAACACCCGCCCAAGATCCCATATCACAAACTTCATAGCACCTCTTTCAAGCATCCCTTGCCTCGTCCCCAAGCTTGTGATATCAACACTTGCCTCTGTCACCTGTGATAGGACGAAACACTGACAGATTCCACTAGCAAGTGCTCCACCTCGGTATACCTCTCCCAGTTGCATCAATACCTGGTCAAGGCCCTTGCCATTTGCCTGCAAACTGCCATGCTCGGGCTTCTTGCACTTCCATAGGTTGATCATTTTCAACTGTACGAACGTGGGTGGAGGAGATTTGCTATATGTGGAAGTAGTGCACGGCACGATTGA
>NW_028221564.1:0-5000 GCF_014529385.1 Adiantum capillus-veneris
CCACGCAGATATCGACGCAAATTGCACAGATTCACAAGGACGTAAAAATCGACGCAGATATTGACGCGGTGCGTCGATATATGCGTCAATGACAACTTTTTTTGTTGTAGTGTCTCTTCGAAAAAATCAAATTTTTTTTGAACTATTCCTTGCACTGTTTTTCCTAGAGAGAGAATGTTTGAGAGAGATAAAACAACTTCTCCAATGGGCCTCCCATTTCACTTATCAATTGGGGGAGAGAGAGATCAGAGACACTAAATTTTGCTACATAGGTTTTTCCACCTATACATTAAAAATTTAGAGGTAAATTTGTAAGTGCAAGATTGCAAGGAAGACGGATTTGCACGCTTGCAGGGATGCGTTGAGAGATAGGAAAGGGTAGCATGCAGGTAGGAGAAGGTTTTGGCGACACAAGCGCGAGGTGAGAGATAGGCGATGAGGGCAAAGGGAATCTTGAAAGCATCTTTAAATCAATGTATTTTTATTTTGAGAGCCAATAGTAGCCACCTTTAAAAATAGACAATACTAATTTATAGCACAATAAAATGTCCATATGATTGTAATTGTAGTCACTTATTTGAACTTACTCTCCCTGGTCCCCCTCTTAACCTAGCAGGCCTTAGTGCCTCGATCTTCACCTTGTTTACTTCAATAATTTGGCAACTGTTAAGGCCTTTCATGTTGAGGCCAAATGTTTTGGTGAGCGCTACTTATAGGAGTATATATTATAGGAGCCGACACCGAGAAATCCGTGGTGCTGCAAAATAGTCGTACAATTCTTTCGGTGGCCTTTGGAAGGTGGAACAAAAAAGTATATTGTATGCACCCCACTAGCATAACAAGGAGTCAACTAAGCTCGATCTCTTGGGCGGATGATCATATAAGTTGAAGCTCAAGCTCTTCACTTCGATATGCAGAGAAGCCCTCATGATCTACTCTCTGCAGACATCTTTAATCCTCCAATTAATCTTTTCGGGCTAATTAGCTTAACTCTGCTTTGATATAATGGGCTTGCCCGCCGCCATTAGCCTTAATTATGCGGAAAGTCTATTCGTTAATTACCCAGGCCCGCCGCCGCCCAGGAAGCGCTGCAAAACAATTTACTGTCAAAGCTGCTGTCAGAATATCAATCGTCCAGAAGTAATTAAGCTGATTAATGATGGTCTCACGCTAATTATTGATCAGATCGCAAGCTCAAGTAATCATGATCGGGATCGTAGTTATAATATTGATCCACAGCTACACGTAACGCATGAGCTGAGCAAACTTCAACAAATTAATAGAGCAGCGGCCTGCACGTCGGCCTTTGCAGGAGTAGCTGATCATCATGCTAGTCTTAATGTCGGCGACTCTTCATGCAGTAGCTTGCAGGAGAAGCTGCAGCCTTTCCTTGAGAAGCAGAGAGCGGAGATGGCGCACATGATTCGCATGCAGGTGAGCTCTCTCTCTCTCTCTCTCTCTCTCTCTCAATTTCTCCCTTACTGTCCCTACTTGCTCACCATGTGCATCTCAGCCCTACGATTATCGACCTACTGTAAATCAAATTCATACCCCTCTAGTCTAGTTGAAATCAAACGCTTCTAGGCATATGACCAGTCCAAATATATACTTGCGAGACTCTCTAGCTTTGGATCACTACACGTGCTACCTCATGAGATATTAGCTATCTATCCGGCCTTTGATTGCTCCCAGTTTATCAAGAACCAATGAAAATGTATCTTGTTAATTTGATGGCTGCATGTTTAATGCATTTTGTGATGCTAATGGACATGTATTAAAGAACATAGGACAATGTGTATGGCTCCCTAACCACAAGGATTGGTGTCCCATACCACCATACCCACACTTGTACAGGTGTATGGATAGAACTGCCACGGGCCTAGAGTTTAAGTGTGGTAATCACAGAAGATGTCCCACACATGACCAAAAGCCGAGTGTGAGACAGACACGCACGGAAGAGGGGGGGGGGGGGGGGATAGTAACACATGAGTGTAAGGAACGGCTCACTGAAACCGTTACTTCCTTCTCCATAGAATACCTGTATCTTTCGTAGCACCTGTTTTCTCTTGCTATGGGCATCTAAGTGGTGTTCTTGGATGGCCCAACAGTTGACTATCTTCTCCTTTTTTATTTCCTCCCAGAAAAGGGTACTCTGCTTATGGGATTGATTTCTCAATGCATACTTGTTCACAATGTACATGTCCGACGGGCGGCTATCATAATAACTATTATTTGTGCCTCATTCTCTCTCACTTTTACTCTTATTGTGTCTATGACTATCCTTGTATCTAATATCAATTCATCACCATGTCTACTTCCCATCCAAGATAGCATCTAGTCTTGAGCTCTAAAGCCACTAGCCTTATGAAAAAAGGAGCTAGCATTTTGAAGCCAAAATGTACACTTGCTAGAATCTGTGGTTTTGGATAAGTACACTATGGTAGACTTGCTACCAGCTTCAAGACACATTACCTATCTAGCCCTTTCATGAGATTTCTTCCAATTGATGAAGAACTAGTCAAAATAGGCCTCTTTAATATGATGGCTTCATTTTATAACGTATTTTACGCTGTTAATTGTTGTATACTGATCGATTTAGGAGGTGGAGGTGAAGCAAAGGGTACGCAAAGCGAGAAAGAGGGTAGCACTAGCTTTGGACGCCTTGACAAGTTGGCGGGACCAAATCAAAGAGGAGGAAATTCAACAACATCAGAGGATTCACTCTTACCTCCTAAACCTTGCCTTCTCCTTCACCAAAGTGTGTGCCTTTGGAGCTACCGAGCACAAAGGACCATAATCAATCTTCAACACACTTACCCTCATCTTCTTCATCATACACAGCATTCCCTTAAACCTTCCATCCATAGACATGAATCTCCCTCCACAATCAACCACCCCGTTCACAATTTGAATGCAAGTGTCCATAGATCGAGTATTTTTTGTCCTCCACTTCCTCATCACCCATTTATTGATGTTTCCACTCTAAACAAGATTCATTCACTCAGTACCCAACATCATGATAATACTGCACAAAAGGGTAGTCCTAAAATACAACAACATATCGATCAATGTCTAATGCCGCAACAACATGTAGAAGAAGGCTACGGTGACAGTGAAGAAGTTGATCATTCTTACATTTCGAATTCATTCAGCAACGGGGGGTAGAAAGGATGTAAGTACCATGATAACCATGACAAATTGATAAAGAGATGTGCATCAAAATGATAAAATGTCTACCATGATCGGTAAGAGTACACACATATTCTAATTATAAGCAAAGTCACATTGATCAAGTAGCCGTTTCCCTCTTGAATAACAGGTCTTGAGTTCAACTCTCCTCGTCGGATAGGTCTTTAATTTCTCTTGGGATAGTTTCCTACGATGTTATAATACTCTTCTTCCTCTTCTTCTTCTTCTTCTCTAGATCTCCTTGTCCCTATAGTGTGTGTGTGTGTGTGTGGTCTCCGCCCCCCACACACACACACAAATGTGATCACTATCTTTGTCTTTGTGTTTACATACACAAAATGGTTACTCTCCTAACCACTCAATTTGTGTTCCTTTACCATTCCCCTTTTTCCCCCTTTGTATGGTAGACCATTGAAAGAATATTCGTCACTATTGTCATGTAATAGCACCTTATGGAACACAAGGCAATGCATGTTTCCATGTGATGATGG
Source organism: Adiantum capillus-veneris (assembly GCF_014529385.1). NCBI lineage: Eukaryota > Viridiplantae > Streptophyta > Polypodiopsida > Polypodiales > Pteridaceae > Adiantum > Adiantum capillus-veneris. Next base: position 3,681 of record NW_028221564.1, read on the forward strand.
ACTTTATCACCAAGGCCTTGAAGTTTAAAATCCCAGATTCAAATATAGTCAAAATTAAATCACAAAACCCATTCCAGCTAAGCTTTCGTTAACTTTTTCTCATATTATATCAAATTATTTTTACACTTGAAAGTCAAAATATTTTGCATGAAGGAGTGGTGCTGCCATCCATCTTGACTTGCATCCACTATGGAGGCTTAATGGCGTTTGGTGTGTGCTAAATTCGCAAAGCCACAAAAGCATCAAAGAAAGGTGAAAAGAGGAGCAACATATTGTGTCTACAAGCATTTGCAACCATCTGGAGCTCCATCCCTGTCTTTTTTATACATACTATATAGATAGGATTTTCACATTGCCGACACAATCCCATTCGACCAAATTGATTTATCTAACATGTGTTTTTTTTTTTTTTTTTTTGGGGGGGGGGGGGGGAAATTGTCGGTGACCCATGGAATTAAAAGGTCAAAAAGTGTGTGAAAAGGCCATGACTTCAACCTTAAAATCCCTTGAATTTCCATAAAACAACAATGGCAAGGAAAAGCTGCTTGGACAAGGTACTAAAAAACATAATCAAAGACATGATTCCAATGCTAATCCTCCAAAAATAAGAATGAACATAGCACCTCTTTTTTCAATCCTTCCCTGATCCCATTCCTTGTTGTGTATGTGCCATACAACCTAACTTCAAAAGTCTAGACCCATATATATTAACACATCAGCAATGGTACCTAAACAACTCCTTTACATGCTCATGCAGGCTTCCCTGTAGGGTGGACGCATGTCCGGTCTGGGCGAATTTGCCAAGATGTTGTAGGAGTCTAAAAAGGAAAGCGCAAGTGTTGGTAGGTGGCGTGAAGGGAAACAGGACAATCGCCGGCATAACGTTTGTGGGACAAGCATTTTTAAATGTTCTTGCACCTTGTATGCAACAAGGTCGACGCGTCACAGAGAAGCGTTGAAGCTAATTGGTAAACTTGAGAGCTTTCTGAGTGTTTTTGTATCAACTGTCAAGTTTTTCCTCCTGTCTCGTTAAAAGGCTAGTTGTGTTGTGTTGCGAGCGTCTGACAAGCTCCACGCCTTTTTTAGTTGACTCTCATGCTGCAATTCGATCTGATCTTGCACTGTTGCTTGGCAAGATGCACTACAACACGTCGCACGAAACTTGACGTTTGTACCGACGCAAATAAACGTGATCTAAAATTAAAATGCGTCAGAATAAGCATCCATATTTGTGTCGAAATCGTATCGTTGGTATACACGTCGGTATAATCACTTTTTATACCGATGCTTACATAGATGCTCATATCAACGCCTGTAGCG
>NW_028221564.1:10000-61563 GCF_014529385.1 Adiantum capillus-veneris
TTTAACAAAGGAGGGGGCCACGTACTATAAGACTTTTGCAGTATAAAAAATAGGCTTTTGGGTGGGATTTTTGGTGCCTATGTCCACTCATAATTTGAACAATTGCCCAAAAAAAAAAATGTAGCTCACAAGCTGAATAATCACCTCAATTGTTTTCATAATGTTTGGAGCTACCATCAGTGAGATATGAACTTAATGGTGACCCCAGTCTGTCCATTCTTTCTCACAAGTCATCCTAGTCTTCTCTTACCTCTCTTCACACTTCTACACACACACACACACACACACACACACACACACACACACACACACACACATTCCTCTCTATCCCTCACTCAAACCTGCAATTTCCATGGTTTCTTTAACTCTCTTCACCACTAACCTCCCCGCTTACCTTCATTAGCTCTCATATGAACTCTACATATATATACACCCTATCTATGTGTCTCTCTATTATCTCTAAGTCATAATTTCATCCTACCTCTTCTCTATGTACATTAAATTCAGCATGTAGGCCATGCCTAACCTCTAGAAAATTGAAAATTCTCGTCATCAAATCATCATTTTCACAATTGGTGATCTACATCGGCAACAAAGGCGTAAAGAAGTGAAGAATCAAATCGTCATTTTCACAATTGGTGATCTACATCGGCAACAAAGGCATAAAGAAGTGAAGAAGAAGAATATTGACATCCATTCTTGATAATCTACACATGGTAAGTCCAAGCTTCTTCAAGGATTTACCATCTCAAGGATTCCCACTTATACTTTTACCATCAAACTCATTCTACCCATTGTAAATTGTACCTTAAATTTTTAGTGATTACTAACACTAACCGCTAACATTGTTGAAAAAAATGCATCCTCTACTATCCACTAAGGTAGGCACTCCCAAGTTATTCAATCAAACCTCTCTTCTTTCGACCTCAATAATTCTCTCTCCTTGAGCTCACATTCCTGTGACTCAAAAGGTAAGAGAGACCCACTCTCATTTGAAATAAAATAATAATAATCATAATCCTTGTTTATCTTAATAAAATTGATTAGGCTTAATCCTAATTGGGGCTTCCAAAAACCTATAAATAGACCCCTTCTCTTCTTTGTAAGGGAGATCCATTACACACATAGTTGTGCGAGGATATTGTAATCTTTGAGAGCTCTCTATCACATTAAACTCATATGTGCATATAGAGATGCTTTGATGCAATTGAGAGGAATTGAGTGTTGCCCTATTTTCCATCATATTTGTAGCTTCCACTTCTCCAGGGATGCACTATGTAATCATGTTAATGTATAACGTAAGTTCAAAAGGAGGGGTTTTAAAATTCAAAAATTTTAGGCAATTTAATAGAGATACAATAAAATAAGGGGTTTTTATGTTGAATTTTGAAAAGAATTCCTAAAATAAGGGGTCATTCTATTCATTCATATATGTTAAGTGAGCGGTTTTCTTAAAGCCCCATGAATGCAGATTATATAGGGGGTACGGAATGGTGAACCCCCCGACTTCCACTTGCTCATAAATAAGATCGGTAGTTTGAGGTGCAATTGTGTAAAAGGGCAATGACTCTTCTGCCCAAAATCAACGCGGCAAGTTGGCTCAATGGCTTGTATGAGGTGAAGTTGTCCTCAAGATTATTTGTGTCCTTTCATAATTTGTGGTTTTAAAGGGATTGTTGAATTGTTTGCCTAGGACTAATTGTAAGAGGGTGATACGGTGAGAGGGCTCCCGTAACCCTAAGAAAATGGTGTAATTGTAATAAGATCAAACCTTGTGCTATCTCTCTAATTTTTCTAAGCTTGGAAGCATCTAATCTTTTATGCTAGGATCTAGTTGTTCAAGTTGATTTGTACTCTCTACGTTACTCTCTTCCAAATCCCTATGGTCATGAAGGATTGTGTTTGGTCCATGTTTGTGTGTCAATTTTGCATTCTTCTCTTTGCATGGTTGACTACATACTATTTGCATCCTAGTTCACATCCATAACTAGTTGGTGCCCCTTTCTTTTGTTGGGTTGGATTGTGGGTTTGTTGTTGTCTTGTGTGCTTGTAGTCACCCCAACCCTAATTGAGCAGCGTGGGAGCCTTGAGGAGTGTTTAGAGGTTACTTCTCTTGTTGCCCGCCCTGAACTCCCTCACTTCCAATCCTGGTACCAACAATTGAGAGCGGGAGCATATAGAGCTAGCTACCTATTTGACAATGGTATTTACCAGGCTTGAAGCAATGTGTAGCCCAACTAACAAATTGTTATTTAGCTACTAGAATCAACTCAAGGACAATCAAGGCACTTCCATAACAATGAAAATAAATTTTTGGTTACTCAAGAAGTCAACACAAACCTAAGGTTGCTCAAGAAAATACATTAGATGTTTCTTGAACACTTTTTCAGTGATATGCTTTCAACACACATCCTTTTTGTTGGGTGACATGTATGTATTGTTAGTACAAAATGTCACCACTATGGCATAAAGTCACTTCCTCTATAATTACATTGTTTGTGTATGGTTGGCACTCACACAAATGCAATGGCAATAGTGTATGATTATGTTTCAATTGGAAACTAGTTGCATAAAAGTTCCTTTTATGTAAATCAAGAAGCTTGCAACTTCTATGTTTGGTTTCATGCTTGTGGAACTCATAAACATCATGATATTGCCCATTAAATAAAAAACTCTTTCAAGATTTTTGGTCTCTTCATTGCCTTGAGAGTGTTGTGCATTCCACTTATCCAGATCTTTTCCTCGTTATTGGAAACCTTAGCCTCCTGTAGATGGAAAGCTTAGGTCTCTCAATGGTCAATGATTCAAAATGATACTAATAATTTCATCATTATCCTTGTTTTCAAGACCCTCTATGAAACTCTTGAAACACTTGATAAAGTGTGTAGTAACTTTGCGGTGCTTAAATTCATTGAAGCTAGCTTGCTTAATTCTAGCTTTCCTTTCTTTGACAATATGCACGCTTTCTATTTTCTTTACACTCCTTGATTACACTTTGTTTGCATGAGCTGCACTTGACTGCGTCAAAACAAAGGCATGTGCTAACAATTGGGTGTATGCATGATAAGGCATACCCACTTTTTGCAATTCCCTCCTAAACGTGACATCCGCAATGTGATAACTCGACGAGATACTTTGCTCCCGAAGCACCACTACCCACCACATAGCCTTATTCCAAACTTGTCGAGTTACTTGTCGAAGCCACCACGTAACTCGGTGAGTTACATGGAGACTCCACGTGGCACACGTCGTCTGCTACCTCGACTACACACACCGACACGGAGGATAGTGCCACATAACTCGACAAGTTACGTGGCGGCCCGACTCAACGGGTTAGGTTTCCCAACCAATCTTGATTCAAGCGCCACATCAGGCCGCCACGTAACTCGACGAGTTACGTGGTGGCCCGATGTGATGCTCAAAGCCGAATCGACTTGGCAAACTCAACTCGCCGAGTCGGATCACCACGTAACTTGCCAAGTTACGTGGCACTATCTTTCGTGACAATCATGTTTTCACTGCGTTACTCGACGAGTTTCTTAAAAAAATTAAGTTATTATTTTAAATTTTTTAAGTAACTCGTCGAGTTACTTTTAAAAAATATTTTTTAAAAGAAATATTATTTCAAATTTTAAATATAAAAATAGCTCGTCCGGTTCTTAAAGTTTTTTTTCCCTGAACTAGCTCAAAGTTTAGGTTTTCCCTAAAGTAACTTAATTTATTTTCTTAATCCTTCCCGAAGTAACTCGTCTAGTTAGTTAAATGTAAAACTTTTGTTTTCCTTAAAGGTGTTTTCTCTCTTTTAGAGAAACCTATTGAAAAGTTTTTGAAAAGCTATTGTCCAACAAGCACTTAAGGGAGAGGGGTTCCCACCTCTTCCTTTGTGGTCCATAGCAAGAAATGTCGAAAGAGCGTGACGGCTTGGAGAGGGAGCCATCGGATCTTGATAGATGGGGAGTGGAATTAGAAGGGAGGAAAAGGACATTGGAATCTTGTGCAAATACCTATAATCCGAAAAAAAATATGAAGCCCTCTCACCTTGGAGCTCACACAATGGTAGATGATATCTTGCATGGTGGGGTGAAGACAGATATGTGGTTTAGGTAGAGTTTAGATCGAAGGCAGTGTTACAAATACTTCAAGTTTGTTATGCTCAATCACTGGTGCTCTATTTTATGGGCCGTCAAATGTCGATGCAAGGTTTGTGGCAGTGGGTAGCAACGGCAACCAAAGACAAAAATGCGATCACCCAATTCATAGGAGTAGGAAAAGGTTTCTATGTGGATAAATGTGACTCACAAAATACTATCCATAATCTGGTTATGAGAGGTGGCATCTAAGAAGCTTCCTTCTTTGTGTATGCTATGCCAGGGGCTATAGAGGCATAGGAGCGCAGGCGAGAGCGCTTTCGATAGTGGGCCTTGATCGTCCATACCATATCGGATGGCTCTGAAACATTGCAAGGATGGGAGAATAATGCTCACCCTCACCGATGAAAAGTTTTTTGGCCATCCAATATGGTTCGGGTGGTCTCGAACCATACTATGCGCAAGAATGGGCCGTATGGCTCATACCATCCATTTTAGCACATAGTATGGGCTTTGACCACCCAAACCATATTGAATAGCTATGAGAATGTTCATAAGTGAGAAAATAGTACTCAACCCTACCCATGCAAAGTCTTATGGCATCCAATATGTCTTGAGAAGTCTCAATCCATACTATGTGTAAGAATGGTAAATTATGGATCATACGATCCATTTTAGCACATAGTATGGGCTTTGGCCACCCAAACCATATTGAATAGCTATGAGACTTTTCACAAGTGATAAAATAGTACTCAACCCCGTCTATGAAAACTTTTATGGCCATCCAACCTGTTTTGAGAGGTCTTGACCCATACTATGTGCTAAAACTTGTTGTATGAGCCATATGTCTCATTTTAGCATATAGCCTATGGGCCTTGAATGATTATAACATATCAGATGACTGGAAAAATTTGCAAGGGTGAAAAAATTATTCTCTTCCCCACTCGTGCAAAGTCTTGTGGCTATCCAATATAGTTTGGACAATCCAGACCCATATTGTGTGCTAAAATGGGCCGTATGGCCATACGTCCCATTTTAGCGCATAATATGGGCCTTGATCATCCATACAATATAGGATGTTGTGTAACATTGCAAGGGTGAATTAATGGTGATCACCCCCATCCGTGTAAAGTATTGTGGTCATCCAATAGGCTTTGGGCAGTCCCTAACAATACTATGTGCTAAAATGGACCGTATGTCTCATACGACCCATTTTAGCACATATTATGAGTCCTACTTGCCCATACCATATCGGATGGCTATGAAAATTTACAGGGATGGAAGAATAGTTCTCATCTCCACCCATAAAAAGTCTTGTGTCCATCCAATATGGATTCAGTGGTCTCAAATCATACTATGCGCTAGAATGGGTCGTACGACTCATATGGCCCATTTTAGTGCATAGTATGGGCCTTGGCCACCCAAACCATATCGAATAGCTGTAAAAAATTTTAAGAGTGATAAAATAGTACTCAAACCTGCCCATGCAAATTCTTATGGTCATTGAATATGGTTTGAAAGGTCTCGACCCATACTATGTGCTAGAATTTGTTGTAAGAGTCATATGTCTCATTTTAGCACATAGTATGGGCCTTGACTGCCCATACCATATCAGATGGCTATAAAAAAATTTAGAGTGGAAAAAATATACTCTCCCCCACTCATGAAATTATTGTGGCCATCCAATATAGTTTGGGCAATCTCGACCCATACTATGCACTAAAATGGACCGTATGGCTCACACGTCTCATTTAAGCACATAATATGGGCCTTGACCGTCCATACTTAATTGGATGGTTGTGAAAAATTGTAGGGATGAAGTAATGGTGATCACTCCCATCAATGCAAAGTCTTGTGGCCGTCCGATATGTTTTTGGTGATCCCTAACCATACTATGTGCTAAAATGGACAGTATGTCTCATACGACCCTTTTAGCTCATATTATGGGTCCTAATCGCCCATACCATATTGGATACCTATGAAACTTTGTAGGGATTGAATAATAGTGCTCATAACCACCTATAAAAATCCTTGTGGTCATCCAATATGGTTTTGGTGGTCTCAAACCATACTATGTGCTAGAATGGGTCTTATGGCTCATACTACCCATTTTAGTGCATAGTATGGGTCTTGACCACCCAGACCATATCGGATAGCTCTAAGACTTTACAAGACTGATAAAATCGTACTAAACTTCTCCCATGCAAAGTATTATGGCTATCCGGTTTGAGAGGTCTTGACCCATACTATGTGTTAAAATTTGTTGTATGAGCTATATGTCTCATTGTAGCACATAATATGGGCCTTGACTGTCCATTCCAGATTGTATGGCTAGGAAATTTTTTAGGGGTGGAAAAATTATACTCTTTCCCACTCCTAAAACGTCTTGTGGCCATCCAATATAGTTTTGGTAATCACGACTCATACTATGCGCTAAAATGGGATGTATGGCTCATACGTCCCGGTTTAGAGCATAATATGGGGCTTCATTGCCTATACCATATCGGATGGTTGTATAACATTACATGGATGAATTAATGATGATCACCTCGGTTGGTACAAAGTTTTGTGGCCATCCAATATGTTTTGGGCTGTCCTAAACCATACTATGTGCTAAAATGGATTGTATGTCTTATACGATCCATTTTAGCAAATATTATCGGTCTTGACACCAAAACCATATCAAATAGCCATGAGAATTTTCACAAATGAGTAGATAGTACTCAACCCTGTCCATGAAATTTTTTGTGGCCATCCAATATGGTTTGTATGGTCTCGACCCATACTATGTGCTAAAATTTGTTGTATGAGCCATATGTCCAATTTTAGCACATAGTATGGGCCTTGACAGCCCATACCATTTTGGACGCTGGGAAAAATTTCATGGGTGGGGGTGATCACCATTTTTTCACCTGTGCAAATGTGCACAACCATTGGATATGATATAGGTAGTCAATGCCCATACTAAGCACTAAAATGGGTCGTATGAGCCATATAGTCCATTTTAGCACATAATATGGGTCAAAACAGTCCAAACCATATTGGATGGCTATGATACTTTGCATGGGTGGGGGTGAGCACCATTTCTCCACTAGTGCAAAGTTACATAGTCATCCAAGTTTAGGGTTTATGGGTTAAGGTTTAGGGTTCATGGTTAGGTTTAGGGTATAGGGTAGCCATACGGCCCATTTAACTCAAAGAATGGATGGGGACTACCCAAACCATATTAGATGGCTGTGAAACACCATTCCCCCACCCGTCCAAAGTTTCACAACCATTCGAGTTTGGGATTTATGGGTTAGGGTTTAGGGTTAGGGTTTTGGGGTATAAGGTACATGGTTTAGGATTTATGGTTAAAGGTTTAAGGTTTAGGGTTTCAAGTTTATGGGTTAAGTTTTATGATTTAGGGTTTGAGATTCAAGGTTTAAGATTTATGGTTTATGGTTTATGGTTTAAGCTTTAGGGTTTAGGGTATATGGTTAGAGTTTAGAAGGGATAAGGATCTAGGTTTAGAGTTCAAGGTTTAAGTATTTGGGTTTATGGTTTAGAAATTATAATTTCGGGTTAAGGGTTTAGGGCTTACAACGTATAGCATGGATCGAGACTGCTCAAACCATATTGGATGGAAACGAGACTTTGCACCAGTGAGGGTGAGCACCATTTTTCCACTCGTGCAAAGTTGCACAATCATTTGATATGGTTTGGGTGATCCAGGTCTATAATATGCGCTAAAATGGACCATATGGCTCATACGGCCTATTTTAGCGCATAGTATGGTTCTTGATCACCCAAACTATATTTGATAAGCACAAGAGTTTTCATGGGTGGGGGTGAGCACCATTATCCCTGTGAGGTCCCAACCCCTTTTTGAGAGGAGCAGAGTACCTTTGATAGGTCTCCAATCCTGAGAAAGAAAAACCAACAGACATTGCCTTAGCTACTACGTAGCCACGGGCATGAACCATTAGTGAAGGATTGGTCCTATCTCGCTATGGCGGAGCCTGACCACCATAACCCTATCTAAAAACTATCTATATTCAATTATACCTAAAAGTATAAATCTTAGAGTGACCAACCTGTGCGCTTTTTTCCCCATGTTTCAGAAGCACAGCCGCCAAGGTTTGTTTCTTTTAAGATTTATGACTAATAAAAAAAAATTCTAGCATTGGAAAGTTACCCGACTCATCGGGTCCACCCGTCCATAGAATGATACTGTCAGGGTATCATTCTCCCACTTTCCACACCACACTCACCCTTCTTTTGTTATCTAATTACTACCACATTGTTTAAACATACATGTTCCTTTATTTTATTTTTGATACCGGTTCATTAAAACAACCCTTCAAACAGTATTACAAACAATTGTCAAACAAGAAGTCGTCCAATTTTAAACCAACAACCCTTGAATTAGGTTCACTCAAGAATCTCTACTCACGCTATTATGTCCGATCGGTATATACATTATTTATAAAAACCCTTGTCCTCATGAGCGTCCCATACCACTCGACAAGTACTCGTTGTGCTAATCTGGACGTACTCCTGTCACAGCAGCAACGGTGCCAATCTGGGCGTCATCCTCAAGCCACGGCAAAACAAAACCGTAGTATCCAGCTGGGCTAATCTGGGTGTACTCCCACCACAACATCAGCGGTGCCATCTTGGGCGTCATCTCACGCCTCGGCAACTGCCACATAATACCAGCGCTAATAAGTAGAGAGACTTGAGAGAAACCATACCGAAGGTTTTGGACAAACATTCTTTCCTATAGCAACCAGCTTAACCAGACAATCTTTCCTACTTGTCAAACATATGACGAGTTTCTTGGGGTTAAGCCCCGTGGTTTCGGTCCGTGTTTTCTTTTCATAAGGTAAATAATATATTCCTATGGTCTCGCATATGCAATGATGCATAACTTGAAACTGCAATACTAACCTGTACCATAGCTCGGATTGGTCCGATTGGTGGAGACAAAGCATTTTTCGCAGGGATTCCACCGTTACTTATACCAGCTTCATGATCATTAGCGCCTTGGGTTCGAGCACGCTTTGGAGCCATTTTTTTGTACTACACTTATGTTATACACTTAGAACTTTAAATTGGTCAATTTCCCTAGTAATCTCCTTGTTTTCAAAGAGAGTGTGTAATTTGAATCCTCGTCAACTCAGATTCACACTTAGTGTTGTTGCTCTACATCTAATTTCTATACCTCAAATATTTGCTAATCTTAATTAATCAAAAATTAAGTGTGTAAATTACGAGTGAAAGTTTAGGAATGCATTACTTTTATGCATGACATTTCTAATCCAATTCTAACTTCAATTCTATACTTCAACTAAATCAATTTTTAGTATTATTCAAAATTCTATTTAACCTAATTGATAATAACATTGGTGAATGAGAATTTCATCATGTATAATAAGAATATGATGAGTTCTCTTATGTATTAACTTTCAATTAACAATATATAAGTTAATAGTGAAGATGTACTAACTAGAGAGAGTAGGTATACTTAGAGAGATTAGAGTAAGAGAAAACATACACACACATCTTTTTTAAAGTTAATTGAATCTTACTATCCATGAGAAAGATTAGAGTAAAAGAGAACACACACACATACTTTTCTAAAGCTAATTGAATCTCACCAATCTATTAGAGAGATTAGAGTAAAAGATCACACACACACACACACACACACATATCCTTCTTAAAGCTAATTAAATCTTACTAATCTATTAGAAGATGAGAGTAATAGATACCACACACACACACATAACTAATTGAATCTTACTAATCTATTAGAGAGATTAGAGTAAAAGATAACACACACACACACATATCCTTCTTAAAGCTAATTGAATCTTACTAATATATTAGAAGATTAGAGTAATAGATAGCACACACACACACACAACTAATTGAATCTTACTAATCTATTAGAGATATTAGAGTAAGAGATAGCGCACACACACACACACACATAACTAATTGAATCTTACTAATCCATTAGAGATTAGAGTAAGAGATAGCACACATACACATAGTTAATTGAATCTTACTAATCTATTAGAGAGATTAGAGTTAGAGATAGCACACATACATCATTCCTAAAGTTAATTGAATGCTTAATTAATACGCACCTTATTAGTCCACTAGAGTTTTTGCTCTCTTAGTGGTTTGTGGACGCCTTCTCTCTAAGAGAAGTGGCAGCACTTCGTGAGCGCTATAGAGGCAATCTCTATGTCTAAAGTGTGAGCATGGATGCTCTATTTATAGCAGAAAGAAAAACGTCCAACTTTTTTTTCAAAAAAAATAATTTTTTTTAATAAAAAATATTTTTTTTTCTTTTTTTTCCCAAAAATCATACCCGCGTTTTTGGTACCCTTGTGGTACCCATGAGTTTGACCACTTTGTCATTATCATCAAAAGATAAGGCCACACAAGCCCCCCCTCATTAAGATTAGTCAAGAGTAGCCTCTCCTTTTTCATGTGACAGTGTGTCCCACTTTGTCCCCTCCTATGTGATCCATGTGCCTTCATTTTTCATCCCTGTGTATTCTTTTGTCTTTATAATTATTTTATTTATTTTCTTAATGATAATTTACTTTACATTTTTAAGTTAAACTTTACAGTCTTATATAAACTTTATAGTAGTAAAAGAAAATTCTACAATCAGTAAATAAGTCTTGCAATAAGTCAGTTAGTGATTCATATAGCTAAACATGTCAGAATTTTGTAGCGTAAATTTTAATTTCTAAGTTTTCTCTACCTACGATTCATAATTTGAACTCGAATATCTTAAATAAGGAGTGATGGTTCAAAAAAAATACAAATGTGTAATAGAACTTGTGTGAAATTTGAAAGTAGAGACCTTACAATCTCCCCGACTTAGAATTTGAGATGTCCTCATCTTTTGTCGATTTTGAGCCGCTTGAATATCCCTTCGAATAGCTTTGGTTTGAGCTTCCATTTCTTCAAGCATTTTCTTTGAGGCTTCTACCCTTATAGTGGGGTCAGAAAAGTTAAGAGGTGATAAACATTCTTGACCATAAAGAGCATTAAAAGGTGTCATTCCAATACTTCTATGAGTAGAGGAATTGTATGCATACTCTACCAAGGGTAGGTATTGAATCCACTTGCGAGGTTCTCTATTGCAGTAGGCTCTAAGGATGTCTTCAATTACTTGATTAACTCTTTCAGTTTGGCCATCAGTTTGAGGATGATAAGCAGTACTAAAACATAAATGGGTTCCAATAGCTTGAAACAATGATACCCAAAAATTTGAAGTAAACTTGGCATCACGATCGCTAACAATCCTCTTGGGTAAACCATGAATTCTGAAAACCTCCTTCACAAACCGACGAGCAATATCTGAAGCTGTAAAGGTTGTCTTGACTGGGATTAAGTGATCCACTTTAGTAAGCAAGTCGACTATGACCATGATTGAATCATAGCCAGCTTGGACAGAAGGAAACCCGGTGATAAAGTCCATGCTAATACATTCCCATTTCATTTGGGGAATATCTAAAGGATGTAATTTACCTGGTATCTTTAGTCTCTCTGCCTTAATCCTTTGACAAGACAAACACTGCTTGACATAGAGAAGGACATCACCCTTCATACCTTGCCAATAGTAACTTCTGCGAATTGCATTGATGGTTTTGGCATAACCTGGATGTCTTGAAGTTGGGCCATCATGTGCTTCATATAGGATAGCATTCCTTAGGGTAGAATCCTTAGGTATGCATAATCGATTCCTATAGTAAATTTTCTCATCTTCTAAGGAGTAATGTAGAGGTTTAGGCTGATTTGATGATACCCTCTCTTCACGTAGGATACTAGCAAGCATCTGGTAATCTGTATCTCTGATAGCAGCATCCAAGACCTTGTCTAGAATAGGGTTGTTAGCCATGGAAATTGCCCCCAGAAAAGCTTTACGGCTTAGGGCATCTGCCACAACATTATCCTTACTTGGTCTAAATTTAATATCAAAATCATATTCGTGCATGAGCTCTATCCATCTCCTCTGTCTCATGTTAAGGTTAGGTTGGGTAAAAATCCACTTAAGACTCTTGTGATCTATTACCAACTGGAATTTGTGTCCCAATAGATAATGTCTCCATAGCTTGAGAGCATGAATAACTGCTAGCAATTCTAAATCATGTGTAGCATAATTCACTTCATGAATCCTAAGCTTCCGAGAAGTATAAGCTACAGGCCTTACTTCTTGAGTAAGGACTCCTCCTAATGCACTCTTGGGTTATCAATTGCAGCATGTAGAGTTGCTCTTTCCTCTTGTTCTTCTCCCAATGTTGGTGCTCCTATGATAGCATTGACTCTGGCAGCTATTCCGCACCCTCGACCTCGTCCTCCATTTCTTCCTCCATGATTTATTATTTGTCCTCGTCCTCTAGCTCGATTAGGTGTATTTGTTGCGGAGACTCGCCTAGGACATACATTCCTAAAATGTCCTAGCTCGTTGTATTCATAGCATCTAAGATCTGCATTTTGAGCTCCATTTGCTGAAGCTACAACTATTGGATGAGTTTGGTGAACTGGGTGAACTTGCCTTTGGTTCCACATCATAGACCGTCCTCTCCTTCCAGCATTCCTTAAATTTCCATTTCGTACCCTTTGAGAGTTTGACATCTCTTTAGCTAAGGGTTTAGCTCTTAAAAGAGCATCTTGCAAATTTACAGGCCTCATGGCTTCTAGACGAGTATTTAAAGGAGAATTTAGCCCCTGGCAGAAACGGGCTACTTGTTGATCTGCGGTCATTGGCGGATCATAGCGCCTACGAGTTACAAATTTGGAGTAGTATTCTTGCACTGTAAGATGAAACTGACGTAAGTTGAAGAATTCATTCATCTTAAGGGATGCGTGTGCAAGTGGAAGATAACGTCCTTTGACAGCATACTTAATGTCTTCCCAAGTTTGAGTATTTTGAGCTACTTGATTATCTTTGCAGTGTTGTTTCCACCAAAGCTTGGCATCCCCCGTGAGACGAAACATAGCCAACATTGCCTGGTTATCGGGAGTAGGACCAGCAGCAGCAAAATAATCCTCCATCTCTTCGAGCCACACTTCAGCATCGCGCTCAACTAGGGCTCCTTCCCCTTTGAAAGAGGGAAGTTTAGCTTTCTTGAGAAGTAGCTTTTTCTCTTGAAGAGATGTGTACACCGCACACTCTGTGCAATATAGATTAAGTGAAACTTTATTGGATACTCTAACTTTAATCCATTTTAAGGTAAGACTTGATCAGACAATAATACAAACAAAAGATAATATTAATCCAAACTTTACTTATACACATATTATTTGCTACCAAGATTGGTAGTCTTTAGGTACAAGGATTGTAATGTCTCTATATTTTGAGTTTAGTGACTACAAAAGGATAGGCTAAAGGATCGAAATAATAAGTTTCTTTTGACCCTTGAAAGCTACGAGATACACATATGGGTCAAATCCTACCACCATGGATAACTTTTGTAACTTGGTTATAGACCCATTGAGTCTGAGATATCTTTTCTCCTCCCAAGGTAATGGTAGCATCCGGATTCTTAGTACCAAGAAAAAGATAAACTTCGATGACTTTTAACTCCTCTGCCCAACGAAGTTTCTTAAGATTGGTATCCATGCACCATATCTTGTCAGCATCGATGGTATAGATTCCTCCAGATGGACTCCAGTTGATGCCCCATCCTCTATGCACCCTTGGAATAGGTGGTGCAAACACCCTATCCAAAATCATCATCACCCTTTTTTGAAACAGATAATTTGGTGATTGGCATGCATTTTCAAACATGATGGTGAACACCTGGAATTTCTGGTAGGCTGAATGAACATTTTCCTGTACCAGGAAAGTTCAGTTTTCAATACCATATAAAAACTCAAAACAATTTTTCTAGGTTCTTCTATTATTTCAAACATTCGCATCCTTCAACATCCAAACATCAATCTAAAAATCTCCCCAAGATTTAACTTAGGCTTTGATACCAGTGTGAGTACCATGTCCTTGTCGAGAGGAGCGGAGTACCATTGATAGGTCTCCAACCCTGAGAAACAAAAACCAACGGACATTGCCTTAGCTACTACGTAGCCACGGGCATGAACCATTAGTGAAGGATTGGTCCTATCTCTCAATGGCGGAGCGTGACCACCATAAACCTATCTAAAAACTATCTATAATCAATTATACCTAAAAGTATAAATCTTAGAGTGACCAACCTGTGCACTTCTTTCCCCATGTTTCAGAAGCACAGCCGTCAAGGTTTGTCTCTTTTAAGATTTATGACTAATAAAAAAAATTCTAGCGTTGGAAAGTTACCCGACTCATCGGGTCCACCCGTCCATAGAATGATACCATCGGGGTATCATTCTCCCACTTTCCACACCACACTCACCCTTCTTTTGTTATCTAATTACTACCACATTGTTTAAACATACATGTTCCTTTACTTTATTTTTGATACCGGTTCGTTAAAACAACCCTTCAAACAGTATTACAAACAATTGTCAAACAAGAAGTCATCCAATTTTAAACCAACAACCCTTGGATTAGGTTCAATCAAGAATCTCTACTGGCAATATTATGTCCGATCGGTATATACATTATTTATAAAAACCCTTGTCCTCATGAGCGTCCCATACCACTCGACAAGTACTCGTTGTGCTAATTTGGACGTACTCCCATCACAGCAACAACGGTGCCAATCTGGGCGTCATCCTCACGCCACGGCAAAACAAAACCGCAGTATCCAGCTGGGCTAATCTGGGTGTACTCCCACCACAACATCAGCGGTGCCATCCTGGGCGTCATCTCACGCCTCGACAACTGCCACACAATACCAGCGCTAATAAGTAGAGAGACTTGAGAGAAACCATACCGAAGGTTTTGGACAAACATTCTTTCCTATAGCATACAGCTTAACCAGACAATCTTTCCTACTTGTCAAACATATGACGAGTTTCTTGGGGTTAAGCCCCGTGGTTTCGGTTCGTGTTTTCTTTTCATAAGGTAAATAATATATTCCTATGGTCTCGCATATGCAATGATGCATAACTTGAAACTGCAATACTAACCTGTACCATAGCTCGGATTGGTCCGATTGGTGGAGACAAAGCATTTTCCGCAGGGATTTCACCGTTACTTATACCAGCTTCATGATCATTAGCGCCTTGGGTTCGAGCACGCTTTGGAACCATTTTTTTGTACTACACTTATGTTATACACTTAGAACTTTAAATTGTTCAATTTTCCTAGTAATCTCCTTGTTTTCAAAGAGAGTCTGTAATTTGAATCCTCGTCAACTCAGATTCACACTTAGTGTTGTTGCTCTACATCTTATTTCTATACATCAAATATTTTCTAATCTTAATTAATCAAAAATTAAGTGTGTAAATTACGAGTGAAAGTTTAGGAATGCATTACTTTTATGCATGACATTTCTAATCCAATTCTAACTTCAATTCTATACTTCAACTAAATCAATTTTTAGTATTGATAGCCGTTTTTTCGGCTCTTTGTAATTGCCACAGTGAGTTACCTCACCCTACCAAAATCACCCAAACACTGTGGCTATCCCTACCATTTCACTGTACATAGGCGTGCGTGAGTCACGGGACTTTTCCCATATCTTCTTAAAAACCCTCAGCTAGCTAGTCACTGGGCTAGGTGAGCCAAAAAAAATAAAAAAAATAAAAAAATAAAAGTATATTATGGCCTCTTTGTGTGTAAATATTTCATTGTATATATGGGCTAAATATAGGGATTTTTTATAATTATTTTGGTATTTTATTTAAATATTTCTACTTAGGTGTGTGTTTTATTAAACCTATGTACACCTTCTTTCATCCTCTTACACCATAATTATATTTTTTTGCCAATATGTACATACTCTAACCTCATATTTTTCCTTTATACAAATCACTCCCACATTTTCACCCTCACCCTCGTGAAAACAAAAAATTGATTTCTACTCATTGGTTACTTTTATTATATTATTTACTTGCATACCTTTTCCTCTTTCACCCAAAATAATTCAAGGAGGGACCATATCATATGATTCCAATATCTTTCCATATCCATAACTCCTCCATATTTTTATTATTATTTTTACTCATTATTCTAACACCATGTGCTCATTGAGCTAAAGTCCATGAATAGTCCATACACTAGTCCCACCATGTATATATTTCTTATTTCACCAATAATCCTCCTCCATGCATGGGTCAAGGGCAACTTGAATGCTTTGTATTATAATATGACAAAGGAGGGGCTCACTCTTGGATGCATTGTACAAATTCAACAAAGGAGGGGGCCACTAAAAGACTTTTGCAGGCATAAAAAACAGGCTTTTTGGTGAGAATTTTGGCACCTATCTCCACTCTGAATTTGGAGCGGTGGTCAAAAGAGAAAATGTAGCCCACGCCCTGAATAATCACCCCAAATTTTTTCATGATTTTTGGAGCTACCAGCTGTGAGCTATGATTTTTTTAGTGGACCCTAGTTTTCCCATGCTATGCAGCCACACTCTCTCTTCCACTTTATCATTTTCCTCTTTCACACACACTTCTCCACTCATCATCCCCATCTCTCTCACCACTCCTCTCTGCACACTACTCACCTTCTCCTCAACCTTGAAGAATAAGAGAAACCATGGTGAACTCATACCTTCCACACACAATTCCATTCCAAAATTGACCACCTAGTCTCATTTTTCCTCCTCCAAATTACCCATATCTATCAAAAAACCACAAAATTCAGTCTCTTCTCTTAAAAGACAGCATCATGGTGGTTGATTACTCAGCTTCAATTACCTTGTCTCTCAAGGAAGGTCAAGAGTGGAGAAAAAATGTACCGTCAAAGCTAGTGGACCGTCAACAAGCGTCAAAATTGGCCCTACTCAAGACACTTGGAGCATCAACCTTGTAAGAAATCCACCTTTTCTTACCTCTTAAGAGTTTTTCTTCCTTATTTGTATCCTACATGGATACTCCCATTGTAAATATCCAATTCCATTTGTAAATTAATACTAACTCTACTAACACTAACCCACTATGAAAAGTCCTATCACCTCCATTTCTCTCCTCTCTCTTTCCCCACCAACTTCTTGATAATTCCAAGCAAAAGAAATTAGATAAATTGCTGAAAATCTAACCTAACCATGGTTAGAGGAGTAACCCTAGCCTTCAAAATTGCTATAAAAGGAGGGTGTAGCTAGCATAAAAGGGGGGGAGCCATAAGCAAGAGCACTATGCTATAGCTTGAGAAGCCAAGCTCAACCTCTCTAGAAGGAGCTCTTGAGTGGAAGCTCATTGTCTTATGCATGTGCATGTGTTGTAATAGGGGATTAGCAAGGGAAATCTATGCCATTGTAAGAGAGAGAGTGATCATTCAATTGAGAGTAGGAAATCTATCATTTCTCCTACTAGTGTAAGCCCAACATTCGCTGAATCAAGGAGGGTGGATTTGGACTAATCTTGGATACTTTGTCTCCCTTCCAACGTGAAGTAATGGACAACAATGATGCGTAAGTGTCTTGGTGTTTTTTTTTTTGTTAAGTTCTTGATAGCTTGTCTCTGGTGTTGTCATCAATCTAGCCATAAATCCCACATACTGTAAGAGGGCGATAGGGTGGAGAGGACTCCCCTGGCCTTAAGATAGTGATTGGGGTGGCTTTTCTTGTGATGTGTTGTGGTGAAATTTACGCAAGCTATGTTGAGCAAGTACTAATCTCACTTTGATTTGTCATGACAGATTTGTAAGAAGGTATTAATGCAACAAGCACCCCCTCCCCCTTTCTCCCTCTTTCTTAAATATATAATTGTGTTTGCTTGATCATCGCCGATACGTTTCAAAGTAGCCCGAGCACTATCTCTCTCTCTCTCTCTCTCTCTCTCTCTATCTATCTATCTCACTATCTCTCTCTCTCTCTCTCTCTCTCTCTCTCTCTCTCTCTCTCTCTCTCTCTCTCTCTCTCGTGTTTTAGTGTGTGAGAGTATTTCCATTGGTGTTAGGGTTAGTGTAAATTCCTTGCTTGTTTGTGGGTTGCTCTAACGATTCTCCTCTTTTGCGTCCTAGTTCGCTCTTAAACTAGGTGGTGCCCCTTGTGTAGTTGGGATTTGGCGGTGGGTTTGTTGTTTTGGTTTGTGTTGTGTTGTGCCCCAGCCCCATTGAGCAGCACGGGAGCCTTGAAGGGTGTCTAGAGGCCACTCTTCTTGTTGCCCGCCCCGGACCGCCCCAAATTGGTGCCCCCACTGAGGACGGCTTGTGTATTTTTGTGTAGAATCAACCTTTAGCATAGTCAAGTAGTTTGCATGAATCACGAAGATTTGTATGATCCCTTCATTCCCATTGCAAGGCAAAAGGTACACATAATTGTTAGTACTAAGTTGCAATTTCAACGTGTCATTCGTAGAATTTTAGGTCCTCTTAGGTTGGCCGAGATAAACGCTTCAGTAAATCCTTTTATTTTGCCTCTCATTAGGTACGACCTTAGTTTGGACGTCTATATTTTTGTTTTGTTTTAAGCATTAGGACATGCATAGGCCATGGATAATGGCCCAGAATAGAGGTTTTTCCCTTTCATTTTACTCCACACATTAGAATAAACGTTGCAATTAGTAGAAAGATCCATTTTCAACAACGAATGGTGTTCATGTTTGGTGCCCAAAGAGCAGGAGAAATTCTTGCATCACCAAACCCTGTCATTCTACCTCTCATCAACTACCACACTTCTTTTGATGTACATGTGTTCATTTTATTTTAAAATGAAGTGCAGCCCGGCAAAGTAGTGTGTATGTTTGTTTTTTCTTTGTCCAAGTTGTTACAAGAAACAAAAAAACGATCATTTGTTCTAACTGGGAATGTGTGTGCAGTGAAAGTTCAATCCTTAGAGATCTAGCTCTATTACCAATTGAGTTGCATGAGCAAGTAGTAAGGCGTCTCCCTCATAACAAGAGGGTGGTGAAGTTAAGACGGAAGGTCCTACGCGTTGATTCCATTTTCCTCTTGTTGTTGGGCACTAAGGAAGACCGCGCATTCATCCAACTAGTGTGTGCCCTAAGATTGGTAAATAGAGTAAATTTGGCGTTTGGCGAGTGCATTTCACCATTGAGGAAGACTCTTCAGGAAACTTGCGGCCAGAGTTCATGCTTCATAGACTCACATTTGGTGAATTTTTCCCTCATTTGCGTCTTATTAATAGTCTTCCTTTCGCTTTCAACAAAGGAGATAGGGAGCTATTCAGAGCTTGTCTTAATAAAGAGAGCATAGAGAAGATTGCAAATTTGTATAAATTCTCATCCTTCTCTACTTTCTATGACACTTTGTTCATAGAGACATTGTAAATCTCTTTATGCTTTTGAATGATTTAACCATAATCCTAAGGAGTTTTTGTCCAGGAATTTTGTAGCACAAGTGGAGTCTTTAAATCTTGCAAACTTGATTGGACTTGATGAGGATGTTCTTTATGAAATTGTGAGAAGGTTGCCTCACTCCGACTGTGTGGAACTCGAAGGAAAGGAGCTCCTAGTCAATTGCTACTTTCTCACGGCCTTCGACGAGCATGAAGATCTAGTTTTTATACAAACCGCTTGTGCATTGGGAATTGTAGAGCAAGTGCAATTTATCACTTGGGACGTGGTTGCTCTTTTGGATCCAGAAAATGAAGTTCTAGAGATTTCTGTTTATCGCCTTAGCTTTGAAGAATTTCAACCCTTCTTAGAGCTCATCAATAGTCTACCCTTTTGTTTTGATCAAACAAATCGAGACCTTATTGAAGCTTGGATAGCTGAAGAAGAAAACCTAGAGTGGTATTTTCTCACTTCTTCATTTGCAGGCGAGTGGTTCTAGATCTCTATTGTATCCCTTATTGTAACTCGTGTTGTAATCTTTCATAATAATGGAGAGCCAACGCCAAATGTCTGGATATCCTCTTTTCTTTGGAGAGCCTGGAGAGGATGCAGAATTATTTTTAGCAAATTTCAAGATGTCTTGCCGTATCAAGAGGATAGTAACCGATCAAGAACGTGTAGAAATGTTTGAGGTGGTCCTTAGGAAAGATGCTAGTACTTGGTTTGACTCTTTGCCTGAGGAAGTTAAGGGGAATTACACAGAAGTTTTGAATCGTTTTAAGAGATACTTCTTTGATCCCCAAAACACTCAAAAACTATGGCAAGACATTGTTTCTCATAAGCAAAAAGACTTAGATGACTACTACTTGTACAAGCAAGAGTTTCTACGTCTTTGGGCTCTATGGATACGAAATGTTGCTAACCCTGGTGATGGTGCAGAATTTTTAAAGAAGGAGAGGTTCATAGCCGGACTCTTTCCTGACCTTAAGGTAAAAGTTGAGGCGGGTGCACCTGCTACTTTTGATGCAGCTGAAACTAGGGCTGCTGAGAAGTATAGGAAACTCAAGTGCTTAAGGGGAGAGGTTCCAATAGAAGGTCTTAGACCCAAAGGTAAGTCACAAGCATCAACATCGAGGGAGCTTCCTGAGGTAACGGCGGAAGTAATTGAGAAGTTAAACGAATCTTTAAGCAGCCTGTCAATTCACCTTGCACAAGCTGTAGGTCCAAAGGGACAAGCAAAGAAGTCTGAAGAGCGAGATCCACGACCTAGGAGAGTCTTGCAATGTTGGAATTGCGGAGAGTCTGGACATGGGATGTATAATTGTCCTTGGCCCCGTGGGGAGCCAGGGAGGCCTAACTTGAATTACCCAGTGATGAATGCAGGTGAAGGAACTGGTCAACAACCAAGGCTTCTACAAAGGCCAAATGGACCAAGACCACCTCCACAAGGGGTAGAAGGAGTTCCACCTTTGCCAGATCCAAATGTGCATGTGGTAGAGGTGACAAATTCAAATGAGGTTGACATGGAAGCCAATGGAATTAAGCGTGGCCGAGGAAAAGGTAAAGAGAAAGAAGGAGTCACATCACAGAGTGACCATGGACAAGGCAAGAAGGCAAAGGGAACCAAGGAAACCAAGAGGACTCGACGTCGTATCAACCTCCAAGACTTCCCTCTTGGACATGGTATGGCTCCGTACAACTTGTTGGAAGACATGAGAGGTAAGGGTCCTGATATTTCATGGCCTCAATTTCTTGCATTATGTCCACAAGTTAGGAGGGATTTAACAAGGGCAGTTAGCACTAGGAGAAAGGTAAAAGAGAGTGTGCCTGTTGTAAAAATTGCACAAGCTGAAATGAATGAGGACATTACACCGGTGCTAGACTGTTACATCAAAGGGAGATTGGTTAGGAAAGGTCTAGTGGATGGGGGTGCACAAATTTGCATCATGACAGAGGGACTCATGCAAAAACTAGGCATGCACATCCATGAGACACCTGAAATTAGGTCAAGATGGCAAACAATAGCAAGGCTAGGTGCGTAGGCATTTGTAAAAATGTTTTTGTGGAGGCCTTTGGCATTAAGAAGGCAGTGGATTTCTATGTCATGTCTACCAAGGGAAATGGTTACCCATTTATCCTAGGAAGACCATGGCTAATGAAAATGCGAGCTTTGCAGGATTGGGAGAGTGGAAAGCTAATTTGCAGGAATGACAATCACAAGAAGGTTGTCTTTGACATGAAGGAGCAACGCCAAGAGGAGCTCCATGAAGAATCATCTCAAAGTGAGACGGAAGAAGGTTGGACCGATAGCACTTCAGAAGAAGAAAGTAGCGGCAGCATTACTGAAGAGGAGTCTTCCATCGAAGTCATGGGGGTAAGGTTTAAGCCAAGCAACCAAGAGACCTCTTGTCAAGGCTTGGAGGAGGTAGGTCCTCAAGAGAACGAAGGTGATCAAGATGAAGGGATGCTGGAAGGTATGCTATCAACAACACTTACAAAGGATGAAAGAGAGGAGTTCAAATGTGTGCTAAGGAAGTTTCCTAGGCTTTTTGCTAAAGACTACACCGATGTGCGTGGAGTAGATGCTGTTCAACACAAATTGAGTTGAAGCCAGAGGCCACACCTAAGGCTCAGAAGCTACGAAGGCTAGGAGTCATCAAGGAGCAGGCTTTACTCAAGGAGGTAAGAAAGCTTCTAGCAGCAGGTTCATTTATCCAGTGGAGAATTCAGAGTGGGTCTCTCCTGTTGTTGTCACTCCTAAGAAGAACGGCAAGTGGAGGGTGTGTGTGGATTACCGTCCCCTCAATGAGGCAACAAAAGAGATCACTTTCCCCTCCCATTCCAGGATGAGATACTAAATGAGGTAGCTGGTCATGAGAAGTACACTGTGTGCGATGGTTACTCAGGTTACTTTCAAATAGGGATTGCATTGGAGGATCAATTGAAAACAACCTTTATCACTCCTTGGGGTTGTTATGCTTTTAGAGTCATGCCATTTGGTCTGACAAATGCTCCTGCAACATTCCAACGTTTCATGAATATGGTGTTTCAAGCATTCTTTGGAAAGTCAATTAGGGTGTTCATTGATGATTTCTGTATTTATAGCTCAAAATCATTGCATCTACAAAGGGTAGAAGAAGGTTTAAAGAAGCTCTACGACATGGGAGGTCAACTCAACCCCGACAAGTGCCATATAGGTGAGGATGAAGTAATCTTGCTTGGTCATAAAGTTTCTTACAAAGGCATTGAAGTGGATCCTTCAAAGGCAAAGGCTCTTATTGAGCTACCATCACCCAAGAGTCTTAAGGAGGTCATCTCATTCATTCAAAAGGTGAAGTATATGTCACGCTTCATTCACTTAGCCTCGGAGTTACTTCACCCTTTGCAAAAGTTGACACAACAAGTAGAATTTGCATGGTCTGATGAGCTTGAAGAGTACTTTTGTAACATTAAAGTCATTTTGTCAGAGCTACCAACACTCATGCCTCCTTGTTGGGAGTACACATTCTTTGTTAGCTCTAGTGTGGGAAAGAAACAATTGGTGCTGTGTTGCTACAACAAGATCCCCACAGTACAAGGATGCGACCCATCTACTTTGCTAGTAGGGTCATGAATGCTTTGGAGAGAGACTACACAGAAGCAGAACTCATGATGCTTTCTCTCATGTTTGCGGTGAGAAAGTTTAGATCCTACCTGCTACCAAAACCTTTTGTAATTCTCACTGCAGAAAATTTGTTCCCTTGGGTGTCATCTCAAATGAATCTTAGTACTAGGATCTCAAAGTGGATTATGGAGTTGCAAGAGTTTCAATACTCTTTCAAGGTAGAAGATAGTGTGCGTGCACAATTGGCAGGGATTCTCACTTATAGGGTGCACGAAAAGGAGATTAAGGTGCCTGAAGTAAAGACCCTACCATTGCCACCACCAAAAAGTATTCCTAATGCTTTTACTTTGTTCTTTGATGGAGCTTTTCGTCGAGCCACAGGAAAAGCAGGGGGAGGGCTAGTGTTGCTCAACCCAAGTGGAGAGGTGGTCATGAAAGAGAAGTTCAATCTACCAAGTTCAGCTAGCAACAATGAAGCAGAATATGACACTCTACTTCATGGTTTGAAGATGTGCATTGGCCAAGGGATACAACGCCTCATGGTAAAGGGAGATGCACTTCTCATTGTTAAACAGATTTTAGGCATTTGGGCATGCAAGAATGAGAGCTTACGGACAAAAGTTCATGCCATTCGTAGATTGTTTAATCAATTTGAAGAAGTGCAACTATATCATATTCCTAGGAAACAGAATGAAGATGCTGATTTACTTGCACAACAAGCCGTTGCATGTGTAAAGAAAGAAGTGCAGGTCATCATGGTGGCGGCTGCTGTGAAGCAACCGAGGTACCAGGGATTGGAGTCATTGGCTCCCATCATTGGCTACATTTTGGAGGGTGAGTTTCCACCAGACTTCACAAAAGCTCAGAAGAGGAGACTCATGAAGAAGGCAAGCGTATATCTCTTCCTAGAAGGCTCCCTCTATCAAAGAGGGAAGGATCAAGTGTGCAGAAGAGTACCAACTATCAAGGAAATTCCAGCCATTCTAAAAGGTTTGCATGAAGAGGCATGTGGTGGTCATTTTGCCCAAGAATTAACTGTGAAGAAGATTTTGCTTTCGGGGTATGTTTGGCCAAGTTTGCATGTGGATGTTCAACATTGGTGTAAAAGCTGTCACAATTGTCAGATAAATGGAAATAGAAGGTTGGTGCATGGCCCGAGGCAAATAGTGCTTGCAAATGGACCCTTTGAAAAGTGGGGCATTGATGCTATGGGTCCTCTGCCTAGGACAAAAAATGGTAAACTCTACATTCTAGTGGCTGTAGACTATATGACTAGGTGGGTGGAAGCACAAAGTGTGGCAAAGGTAAATGAGAAGACAGTGAGCAAATTCGTCTACACTCACATTTGTTGTAGATTTGGCACACCTTTGGAGATTGTTTCTGATAATGGTCCAGGGTTTAGAAAGGGATTGCTCACAGAAGTTTGTGAAGAGCTTCACATTCTACATCGTCATAGCACACCATACTACCCACAGTCAAATGGTTTGGTGGAGAAGGCTAATGGTGTCATTGCAGGAATCATTAGAAAGATGGTGCAAAACAAGACAAAATTATGGGATGACTTCTTGGATGGTGCCTTGTGGGCATATCGAACCACATATAGGGAAGCCACGGAGTTCACACCATTTCACTTGGTCTATGGTCAAGAGGCTTTGCAGCCTATCGAGCTCAACATTCCAACAATGCGACTTCATGGCAAAGGAGCACAAGATGATCAAGAGGCATGGATGGATCGACTTCTTACGTTAGTGGAGCTTGAGTGGAAAAGAGAAGCAGCATATGAGTGCTACAAGAGGAAAGCCACACAAGCGAAAGAAACGCACGACAAGAAACTGAAGGACAAAGGCATCAAGGAAGGAGAGCTTGTGCTAAGGTATGACAATCGACTTGACAATCGTTTTGATGCCAAGTTTGAAACAAGATGGCAAGGGCCATACATAGTCAAGAAGGCTTTCAATTCAAGTTACTATCAGCTTATGGACTTGAATGGTAAAGAGCACTCCAGGAAAGTAAACGGGTATCGCTTGAAGCCCTATTTGAGTCGCCTTCTACCAAAGGATCTACCAAAGATCTGTCCAAAGGCCGCTGTCTTATGTAAGTATTGTTACATGAAGCATGAGTGTAACTCCAGCCAAAATTCTGAGGGGCCAAACAATGAAGATCTCGTCAAGGACTCTGAAGCACTCTCTTTGGAAAAGATGCTCTATGATGGTACATGAATATACCATCATCCAGGGGGAGGGCTAATGATAGCCGTTTTTTCGGCTCTTTGTAATTGCCACAGTGAGTTACCTCACCCTACCAAAATCACCCAAACACTGTGGCTATCCCTACCATTTCACTGTACATAGGCGTGCGTGAGTCACGGGACTTTTCCCATATCTTCTTAAAAACCCTCAGCTAGCTAGTCACTGGGCTAGGTGAGCCAAAAAAAATAAAAAAAAATAAAAAAATAAAAGTATATTATGGCCTCTTTGTGTGTAAATATTTCATTGTATATGGCCTAAATATAGGGATTTTTTATAATTATTTTGGTATTTTATTTAAATATTTCTACTTAGGTGTGTGTTTTATTAAACCTATGTACACCTTCTTTCATCCTCTTACACCATAATTATATTTTTTTTTGCCAATATGTACATACTCTAACCTCATATTTTTCCTTTATACAAATCACTCCCACATTTTCACCCTCACCCTCGTGAAAACAAAAAATTGATTTCTACTCATTGGTTACTTTTATTATATTATTTACTTGCATACCTTTCCTCTTTCACCCAAAATAATTCAAGGAGGGACCATATCATATGATTCCAATATCTTTCCATATCCATAACTCCTCCATATTTTTATTATTATTTTTACTCATTATTCTAACACCATGTGCTCATTGAGCTAAAGTCCATGAATAGTCCATACACTAGTCCCACCATGTATATATTTCTTATTTCACCAATATCCTCCTCCATGCATGGGTCAAGGGCAACTTGAATGCTTTGTATTATAATATGACAAAGGAGGGGCTCACTCTTGGATGCATTGTACAAATTCAACAAAGGAGGGCCACTAAAAGACTTTTGCAGGCATAAAAAACAGGCTTTTTGGTGAGAATTTTGGCACCTATCTCCACTCTGAATTTGGAGCGGTGGTCAAAAGAGAAAATGTAGCCCACTCCCTGAATAATCACCCCAATTTTTTTCATGATTTTTGGAGCTACCAGCTGTGAGCTATGATTTTTTTAGTGGACCCCAGTTTTCCCATGCTATGCAGCCACACTCTCTCTTCCACTTTATCATTTTCCTCTTTCACACACACTTCTCCACTCATCATCCCCATCTCTCTCACCACTCCTCTCTGCACACTACTCACCTTCTCCTCAACCTTGAAGAATAAGAGAAACCATGGTGAACTCATACCTCCCACACACAATTCCATTCCAAAATTGACCACCTAGTCTCATTTTTCCTCCTCCAAATTACCCATATCTATCAAAAAACCACAAAATTCAGCCTCTTCTCTTAAAAGACAGCATCATGGTGGTTGATTACTCAGCTTCAATTACCTTGTCTCTCAAGAAAGGTCAAGAGTGGAGAAAAAATGTACCGTCAAAGCTAGTGGACCGTCAACAAGCGTCAAAATTGGCCTACTCAAGACACTTGGAGCATCAACCTTGTAAGAAATCCACCTTTTCTTACCTCTTAAGAGTTTTTCTTCCTTATTTGTATCCTACATGGATACTCCCATTGTAAATATCCAATTCCATTTGTAAATTAATACTAACTCTACTAACACTAACCACTATGAAAAGTCCTATCACCTCCATTTCTCTCCTCTCTCTTTCCCCACCAACTTCTTGATAATTCCAAGCAAAAGAAATTAGATAAATTGCTGAAAATCTAACCCAACCATGGTTAGAGGAGTAACCCTAGCCTTCAAAATTGCTATAAAAGGAGGGTGTAGCTAGCATAAAAGGGGGGGAGCCATAAGCAAGAGCACTATGCTATAGCTTGAGAAGCCAAGCTCAACCTCTCTAGAAGGAGCTCTTGAGTGGAAGCTCATTGTCTTATGCATGTGCATGTGTTGTAATAGGGGATTAGCAAGGGGAATCTATGCCATTGTAAGAGAGAGAGTGATCATTCAATTGAGAGTAGGAAATCTATCATTTCTCCTACTAGTGTAAGCCCAACATTCGCTGAATCAAGGAGGGTGGATTTGGACTAAGCTTGGATACTTTGTCTCCCTTCCAACGTGAAGTAATGGACAACAATGATGCGTAAGTGTCTTGGTGTTTTTTTTTTTGTTAAGTTCTTGATAGCTTGTCTCTGGTGTTGTCATCAATCTAGCCATAAATCCCACATACTGTAAGAGGGCGACAGGGTGGAGAGCACTCCCTGGCCTTAAGACAGTGATTGGGGTGGCTTTTCTTGTGATGTGTTGTGGTGAAATTTACGCAAGCTATGTTGAACAAGTACTAATCTCACTTTGATTTGTCATGACAGATTTGTAAGAAGGTATTAATGCAACAAGCACCCCCTCCCCCTTTCTCCTCTTTCTTAAATATATAATTGTGTTTGCTTGATCATCGCCGATACATTTCAAAGCAGCCCGAGCACTATCTCTCTCTCTCTCTCTCTCTCTCTCTCTATCTATCTCACTATCTCTCTCTCTCTCTCCTCTCTCTCTCTCTCTCTCTCGTGTTTTAGTGTGTGAGAGTATTCCATTGGTGTTAGGGTTAGTGTAAATTCCTTGCTTGTTTGTGGGTTGCTCTAACGATTCTCCTCTTTTGCGTCCTAGTTCGCTCTTAAACTAGGTGGTGCCCCTTGTGTAGTTGGGATTTGGCGGTGGGTTTGTTGTTTTGGTTTGTGTTGTGTTGTGCCCCAGCCCCATTGAGCAGCACGGGAGCCTTGAAGGGTGTCTAGAGGCCACTCTTCTTGTTGCCCGCCCCGGACCGCCCAGTATTATTCAAAATTCTATTTAACCGAATTGATAATAACATTGGTGAATGAGAATTTCATCATGTATAATAAGAATATGATGAGTTTTCTTATGTATTAACTTTCAATTAACAATATATAAGTTAATAGTGAAGATGTACTAACTAGAGAGATTAGGTATCCTTAGAGAAATTAGAGTAAGAGAAAACATACACACACATTGTTTCTAAAGTTAATTGAATCTTACTATCCATGAGAAAGATTAAAGTAAAAGAGACACACACATACTTTTCTAAAGCTAATTGAATCTCACCAATCTATTAGAGAGATTAGAGTAAAAGATTACACACACACACACACACATATCCTTCTTAAAGCTAATTAAATCTTACTAATCTATTAGAAGATTAGAGTAATAGATAGCACACACACACACATAACTAATTGAATCTTACTAATCTATTAGAGAGACTAGAGTAAAAGATAACACACACACACACACACATATCCTTCTTAAAGCTAATTGAATCTTACTAATCTATTAGAAGATTAGAGTAATAGATAGCACACACACACACATAACTAATTGAATCTTACTAATCTATTAGAGATATTAGAGTAAGAGATAGCGCACACACACACACACGTAACTAATTGAATCTTACTAATCCATTAGAGATTAGAGTAAGAGATAGCACACATACACATAGCTAATTGAATCTTACTAATCTATTAGAGAGATTAGAGTTAGAGATAGCACACATACATCATTCATAAAGTTAATTGAATGCTTAATTAATACGCACCTTATTAGTCCACTAGAGTTTTTGCTCTCTTAGTGGTTTGTGGATGCCTTCTCTCTAAGAGAAGTGGCAGCACTTCGTGAGCGCTATAGAGGCAATCTCTATGTCTAAAGTGTGAGTATGGATGCTCTATTTATAGCAGAAAGAAAAACGTCCAACTTTTTTTCAAAAAAAAATAATTTCTTTTACAATTAAAAATATTTTTTTTTTTTTTTTCCCAAAAATCATACCCGCGTTTTTGGTACCCTTGTGGTACCCATGAGCTTGACCACTTTGTCATTATCATCAAAAGATAAGGCCACACAAGCCTCCACTCATTAAGATTAGTCAAGAGTAGCCTCTCGTTTTTCATGTGACAGTGTGTCCCACTTTGTCCCCTCCTATGTGATCCATGTGTCTTCATTTGTCATCCCTGTGTATTCTTTTGTCTTTATAATTATTTTTATTTATTTTCTTAATGATAATTTACTTTACATTTTTAAGTTAAACTTTACAGTCTTATATTAACTTTATAGTAGTAAAAGAAAATTCTACAATCAGTAAATAAGTCTTGCAAGAAGTTAGTTAGTGATTCATATAGCTAAACATGTCATAATTTTGTAGCGTAAATTTTAATTTCTAGGTTTTCTCAACCTACGATTCATAATTTGAACTCGAATATCTTAAATAAGGAGTGATGGTTCAAAAAAATACAAATGCGTAATAGAACTTGTGTGAAATTTGAAAGTAGAGACCTTACAATCCCCCCCCTGGAAATTTGCACAACCATCCAAATTGGTAGAGCCATTCAAGGCCCTTACTATGTGCTAAAATGGGTCGTATAAGACATAAGCCTCATTTGAGTGCATAGTATGGGTCGGGATTGCCCAAGCCATATTGGATGGTTTTGAAACTTTTCATGGGTGGGTTTGAGAAAAAAATTACCAATGCATGCAAAGTTGCACATCCATCCAGTATGGTATGGGTTGTCAAGGCCCAGACTATGCGTTAAAATGGGGATGCAAGCTGTCTGTTGTTTTCCAAGAGATTGACACCCTCTTGTAGCCTCAATGCACTAGTCGAGTCAGCTTGTATGGCTCATACGACCCATTTTAGGGCATAGTATGAGTCGGAAACAACCTAAACCATATTGGATGGTCGTGAGACTTTGCACGTATGAGGATGAGAGCCATTTCTCCATCTCTGTAAAGTTTCATAGGGATCAAATATGGTTTGGGTGATCAAGGCCCACACTATGTGCTAAAATGGTTCGTTGGCTCATATGACCAATTTTAGCGTATATTATGTATCAGGACCTCCCAAACGATATTAAATGACCATAAACTTTTCACGGGTATATGTGAGCACTATTTCCCAACTTGTGGAAAGTTGCATAGCCATCCAAGCTATGGGTGGTTAAGGCCCATAATATGCCGTAAAATGGATCATATGGCTTGTACGATCCATTTTAATGTATACTATGGTTCGGAACCACACAAATCATATCGCATGGCCACGTGACTTTGCTCGGGTGGTTTTAACTCCATTTCTCTACCCCTACAATGTATCGTGGCTATCCTTCTAGTTATAACACAGGTGGCCCCGTCGACATTGGTGCAACCAAAATTGGTCCGTGCTGGGAAGTGTGCAATGCAATGCTGTGTATGTTGGCAGGTGCATGGTGAAGGGCTTAAGCAGGTATGAAGGCCCTAGGCAAGCAGGTCATGGTGGAAAATGTATGCCTAATGTGGTTTTTTAGGCCACGGGGGCTCCAGAGAGAGCCAATTGAAATGGAAGGTCAAAGTGTCTGAAGTGCTATAAAAGTGCCCTAAAATGTAGTGTTTGAGAGGCTTTAGAAGCCCGCCGTCGAGATGGCTCATCAAACGGATCCACGACGTGCAAGATATGTCACTTTAAAGTTAGAAGGTTTTGCAGGTCCTCAACGGACACAACAGTTGGGGACGGGTGGCAAAAATTGATGTCAGCTGATATGGTTGAAGAGCTCAAAGTATGGTGTATGCCAGTGTTTTTATTCTCGATCGAAGTCTGAATAAGTAAGTTATGGCCTATAGAAGATTTATCGGGGATCGAGTATGTGTCAACTTGACTGCCTTAGTAGGTGCACTGGCAATGTTTTTTTCAAGCCTGCTAACGTTCCTGAAGATCTCGTGCGATGTGGGAGCTAGCCAAAATTTGCGGCTTGCCGATCGGAGCTGAGGGCATCAAGGTATGCCTAATTCGAGTCGATGGGTAATCACATCAAAAAGGGATTGAGTGGTTTTTTCCTACTGTTTGAGTGTGTTGTTTGAGGAACGTGATGGTCGGGATGAACAAAGTTCTTGGGGTCGGGTGTAGCAAGTGAAGCTCCAATGTGGCATCGTTAGATAGGTCCCCAACAAGTTCGAGCACATGAGAGCACCAATGACATGCAAATTGGGGGTTAGAAGGCCATTAGTTGAGGATGTAAAAGAAAGTGGTGGTTGGGGCTAATACTCAAAAGAAGTTGCAACGGCATATACAGCCGGGTACATGCCATCCATTTTTCTTTTAAGGGTGGAAAGGAACCTTTCCTTTTGGAGGATTAAAAAAAATGGAAGTTAAAAGAATTCTTAAACAAGGGTGCAACGACGGTGTCATCGTCCTTTGAGATAGAATTAGAAAAGAAGTATAAGATGTGGAGGAAGTAGCCATGGAAAGCTTGGTGCAAAAAGCTCCATAGAGCTCGTTCACATGTGTGGTTTTGTATGCATCGCCTTGCGATCAGGGTTGTACGCATCTTTTTGTGGTTGAATGAAGAAAGCTTCCCAATTTTTGAAGTGTGCGATCATGTCGTGCCGTATTTTCCCTTCCCTTTTCTTCTCTGCTCTATTGCAAGTGAGTTTAGATGTGTGTCGGTAGTGTTGCCCCCTCGACAACGTGTCCAAAGAAGGAGAGACTGAAGCGAGAAAAGGAGGAGGGTTTTCCCTTTGGAGTGAGGAGCGGAGGAGAAGGTTTCTTGCCGCCACGGAGATGTGTGCCCGTGCACGAGGTAGCCATAGGGGAGGCTATTGAGTCAAAGGTCTTGGCTTATCGAGGTGCAGCTACGGTGATGGAACATAGTCGGAGGGCTACCAAATGGTCGCCTTGAGCTCGCCGAGGGTGTGTCGGCTTGGAGCTAGATTGTAAATGGCGCTTTTCAAGGTAACTCCATCATTGTGGTGCAGTTTTGGGCTGATTTCCTCCTTCCCCCTTCTTCTCTACTTTGTTGCAAGCGGGTTTGAGTGTGTGTCAGACGTGTTTCCTTCTTGAAAGTGTGTGTGCAAAGATGGAGACAGTGCGTGTGGTGTTGTGTGCAAAGGGCGGCAATCGTTGGTGCATTTTCTATGGGTGTGGATAGTGTTACAGTATGTGTGGTCTTGAGTGAGTCTCTTTGAGCACGTGTGCGCATGTGGTCTTGGTGATTGTGTTGTTTGGAGGTGGTTTTCAAGTGGGCAGGGGTGCTGTGTACGCCCTAAGCTATAGGAGGCATTTCTGTGTGTTTGTTGGGCGTGTTCCCCGTTCCCCTTCTCCATCTTCTGGTGCCCCCACGGAGGTGCATGCTGATTTCTCCCTAGTGATCTATTTGTAGAAAAAATGCGGTAGGGTGTTGGCCCAATTTTCAGTGGTGATGAAGATGCAAATGAGTGGCTCGCAGATTTTGAATTGTTTATGCTATCATTGCACATGTGGAGTGATGTAGAAAATTTGGAGAGAGTTCCATTGGTGATGCGAGGTAAAGCGAAAGCCTGGTTTGACAGTTTGAAAGCTGCAAATAGGAGAGACTAGGTTGGTTTTTGAGAGTGATTTCTACAGAGGTTTCAAAGGATGGTGTCAACTAGTGAAGCAGATGTGAGGACTAAAGGCCTGCAACAGGATATAGGTGGAAATCTTGACATTTTTGTGCATAAATTTGAAGCATACTGGACAAATCTATAGGTTGTCACTCAAGTGGCCAATGCAAAATTCTTCAAGCTAGAGAAGTTCCTAGCTTGCCTGCATCTGTGTGTTTGAGACAAGGTTGATTACGAAGAGCCAAGAATCTATGTTGATGCTGTCAGAGTTGCTCGATTGAAGAGTGAGAAAATGAAAAGAAAGCTGGAGTTAAATCCATTGTAGCCTACAAATTGTGTGTCCATGGCCGCAGTAGGATGTTCTATGGACCAATCGAGATTGGTGCCAAGTGTGCAAAGGGCGGAGCCTACTAGGATAAGGCCTTTGATAAGTTATGATCCTTTGAAGTTGCCGATTGTGAGGTGTCCCATGCCGATTGTGGAGGAGCTCATCAGCAAAGATGAGCTTTTTGTTGAAGACAGCTTGTGGCAGAGGAAATAGCAGATGCCAAGTCCCAGTGCACCTTGAAGAGGTGGAGCCTGTTCCTGTGGAGTGCTTGTACAAAAAGGTAGCAGATTGTGGTCAAGTTTGTAGGTGTCGAGAGCTTGGGAGCTTGGGGTTGGATGATGAAAGTGGGCACGACGGTGGTCCAAGTTTTGTGGAGCATCTAGAGGATCAGGTGCTGAAATCAAGTCAGCCTATGGTGAAGATGATGAGGCAACAAGCTCGAGGTTCTGAGAAACGAGCGAGGAGGATAGAGATACAAGCTGGGAGACATAATCCGAAGAGATAATGCTGGTAAAGGTAAAGTTACCTTGCTATATGCATGAGGACGTGGTGGTTGCCACTATGAATAAAGAGCAAGAAAGAATGTCGGAGCTAGAGAACGAAGATATGCATGAGGGTGCTGTGCGGAACTATGCTGATGACGATGCTCGTCAAGTAGTGGTGGAAGGTGCTTTGATTGTACAGCAGGTACAGGGGTTTCCCAAGAAGGAGAGTACTATTGTGGCTAAGAAAGAAGAACAAGTCAAGAAGATGGCATGCAGAGGTATGGATGCTTATCAAAGGAGGAGCAACTCCAGCTAGCTATGGATTGCACGAGAACTGCCTTAGATACAGGTTCTTTTAAGCAAGTATGCTTGAATGATGAGGTTTTTGGAGTTTGATGACCTGGTGGGTGAGATGGATGAAGAGACAGAGGTGCTTGCTGATAAAGTTGTCTGATTGGAGTGGTGATGAATTTGGTAATGCTTTGTTGGAAGTGGTTAGTTTGCAATGGATGCTGGGAGCATGAAAGCATGCCGAGGGCAGCATTATGTGGATGGTTGGCTAGATGCACGGTATGACACTATGGTAAGGTGCTACAGGTGGATGGAAGTGATCAGACTCTGGTGATCGGCCCAGGTGGATGATGCAGGGTAAAGCAGGGGTTGGGGCAACCCACTTGAGCAGGTATGGCGAGTGACAGAAGATAGATTTTGTACATACAATTTATGGTTTTGGAGTGTTTTGGGTTGCCAGTTTGGTGTTGCAATTTTTTTAAAGTGCAATAACAATGTCTGTGGTTGAACATAAATGTTCAACTGGGGGGTGGGTAATGATGGTGCAGCCAAAGTTGGTTCGTGCTGGGAAGTTTGAAATGCAATGTTGTGTATGTTGACAGGTGTCATGGTGAAGGGCTAAAGCAGGTATAAAGGCCCTAGGCAAGCACGTCATGGCGGAAAATGTATGCCTAATGTGGTTTTTTAGTCCAAGTGCTCCAGAGAGAGTCAATTGAAACGGAAGGTCAAAGTGTTTGAAGTGATGGGAAAGCTCCCTGAAATGTAATGTCGAGAGGCTTTAGAAGCCCACCATCAGACGGCTCGTGAAACGGATCCACGACGTGCGAGATATGTCACTTAAAAGTTAGAAGGTTTTGCAGGTGCCCGATGGACACGACGTTGGGGATGGGTGGCCAAAATTGGTGTCAGCAGATATGGTTTGAAAGGACTCAAAGATGGTGCATGCCGGTGTTTTTTAAGATTCTCAATCAAAGTCTGAATAAGTAAGTTATAGCCTATGGAAGATTTGTCGGGGTCGAGTGTGTGCCAACTTGACCGCCTCAGTAGGTGCACTGGCAATGGTTTTTTTGAGCTTGCTAGCCAAAATTTGCAGCTTGCCGATCGGAGTTGAGGGCATCAAGGTATGCCTAGTTAGAGTCTACAGGCAATCACGGAAAAAAGGGATCGAGTGATTTTTTCCTATTGTTTGAGCTTGTTGTTCGAGAGAACATGATGGTCAAGATGAATAGAGTTCTTGGGGTTCGGTGGAAGCAAGGCAACTCCAATGTGGCATCATTAGATAGGTGCCCACAAGTCCCGAGCACATGCCAGCACCGACCACATGCGAATTGGGGGTTAAAAAATCCATTAGCGGGGTTGGGGGTTTTACTCAAAAGAATTGTGAGGGCAAATACAGCCGGGTTACATGCCATACAGTTATTTTAAAAGGGTGGAAAGGAACGTTTCTTTGTAGGATTTAAAAAAAAAAGGCTACATGTACCAAGTGTTGAGTCATGAACAGCTCCCACTGCACGTAACCATGGTCAACCCAGTATAATAGGATATGCTCCCAACCCTGCTGGCATCACATGAAAATCAACCACTGCCTTTGCATCATATGCCTCCACTTCTAAGCTCTTTACAACACCCAAGCATTTTACTTTTTGATGGTTTGCCAATCTGATCCAAAAACCTGACACCCCAGCCACTGTGAGACCCATCTTCTCAACGCATGAGTGTGTTACGACGCATATTTGGGCTACGCCATCCACATAACCTTGTCCCAAATTTTTCCTTTTATGCCACACATCTACTATTGGACAAATGTCTGGTAGCTCGTCCATTGCCAACACCCTCACTGAACCTCTCTCTGGCTCTTTCTCCATTGGTTAACCATCCTCTTCCACTGTCGCTTTAGCTTAGGCACCATCTCTATAAGCTGCCCAAAAGTAACATCTGCCTTCTTGCTCGTCAGATCCTCCTTCAAGTCATAGCTTAATTGCCCATCCCCTAGTGGAAAATCTGAAACATGAAACTTTCGACGAGCTCTCCTTTTCCTCTTGGCCATGACATCCTCGCCTTCATGGCTCTTTCCTTTCTTCTTACTAGGACCTGGGGCACTTCTTCCTTCCTTATCCTCTGTGGTCCTCTTCCCAATAGGCATCACTAATATATCCTCTAGCTTTGATGCCTTCTCCAAAGTGACTACACTTGACACTTTTGTCTTTCCCTTTTCCTCCTGGGTCAGTCCACTGGTGCCTTCGTCTCCCTTAATTTCGCTGCCATAATCATTTGACCTAGCTAGCACCTGTCTTGGCAATGGATACATGTCTCCCCCCATCCTTGTGGCTTATCACATTGCGGGCTGATGTGACCCAACTCTCCACAATTATAACATGTGGGCGTCTGCCTCCAAAACCTACCATTGCTTTGTCCAACACCATTCCTAGGCCTTTTTTCACCTCCTGGCTGATTTGCAAACCTCCCTCGACCTCGATTATTTCCCACTTGACCTAGCATGTTTAGGCTGAGATTCTTCATCAAATCTACCATTTGCCTCATGTCTTGCCTTAGCCCATCATCTTGCACTGCTGTAGTGACCACTGCTGGCATAACTTGAGTAGTAACAGGAACTACTGGTTCATGATGCACCCTTGACATGCGCCCTTGTAAAGACTCGATAGGCTGAAATTCAGACCTCATTGGCAAAGACTCCACCCCTAACTGGCTCATTTTCCTCAGCTTCCACTCTTTGTTCCTTGCTACCTCTAGTGCATCCTCATATGTCCTAGGCTTCTTTAGCTCTAGTCTCCAACGTATATTCTCCCAAAGACCAGCCAAGAACCCGTCCTTCTTCATCATGTCAGGCGGGGGTACCTGTGGTGCTAAAGCCTTGCACATTCGCTCCCATGCCAATGAAAACTTACGTATGTATGCATCTACTGGCTCACCTTCCTTTTGCACCAAAGCCTGTACTTCTTGCCACACCTTGTCAGGATCTTCTATCTTCACAAACTCCACTTCCAACCCATGTCGTAGATTGTCCCAACTCAACCGTACAGGTGGATCAGCCACACGCAACTCCTCTTCAAATGCTTTAGACCAAACTCGTGCATCACTCTTCAAACAAATTTGGAGAAGGCGTAACATTTGCGTAGGGTCATGAATCTGGTTGCTAATGCAGGCAACCTCCATTTTTTCCAAAAATTCTTCCACATCTTCATCACTTCTTCCATGAAACTCGGATAAGAGAAAGCCATGGCTACCCAAATTATGATGCTTTGAGAACCCCTTCGAACACACGTGCAAGAACCCAAAACTTTTCGCTACCCAATCCCCAGAAACTTCAATGGAGCTCAACTTTAGATAAGGACAAACACATGCACATCAAATGAGTTTTCATAGTTAATCATCAAAATGACAATAGGCAAAGGACATTCCAGGATCTCTCTCAATCTTCTTGGCCCAAACATAAAGACTATGCGCTGCTGGAAAAAGATCTTCCTGGACACATGAACATTAATCTGAATTCTTTGAGTTAAATGAAAAGGAGTGAACTGAGGGCCATTTTGATCATCCATTAAAGCCAACCATGAAGCTCCCAAGAAGGCACACCTGACTCAACCTCTGATTTTGCCAAAATTTCAGCAGCATAACAACATAAATGGCTCAAAATACCAAAAAACCAGCCATCATAACTTGGGAAAATTTCGACAGAGTTTCCCCAGAAGTAGAGCAGTAGGCACCCAAAATATAGACTGTCTATGTATGCATAAACTGTCAACAATAGAACCCGAGCATCAAGTAGGACTCACTAGTACATAGCCTATGGCGAGGTCACAAAAAGGGTGCTCCAGCTACCTGTATCACGGAAAAGATCTCTACATTTGAGAATTCCCCAGCTCAATAAAAACCTCACGCTATCGACCCTCACACGAAGGCTACTGCAAATCGCGTATAGTCAAGTCTCAGAAATGACTATCTTCCAGACCAAGTCTCAAAAATGGCTGGGACTGCCAAATACAACCAAGTATGGCTCCACAAATGCGTACAATGGCAGTTTCCACAAGTAACGTACAATCCAACAGACAATGCACTCAAATAGGCGCTAAGTGATGCATACCCACAACAACTGCAAGTGACATCACTACTAGTATATCACTGTACTCCAGCTACCTGTACCTGTGTGAATCACCTGTACCTATACCTGTCCCTATCACCTGTAATCTGCAACCTGCAACCTGTAATCCCGAAGCTCGAAGCTTGAAGCTCGAAGCAGAAGGTACTCGAAGAAGATCCTCCGTGGGGGTGCCAAAAGAATGTGAGCGGGATGAAAACACACACAGCGCCTCTATAACTACCCGACACACACTCTTGGAATGATACACACACACACTATGGGGCACACTCGGCTTAGACAACACACCTGGCCGAGACAGGGAACACACCTCTGGAGTGAGAGGAGAGAGACTATCCACTTGCCCACTCCACACAGATACACACACAGACACAAAAAAAACTCAGCTCAAAAGAGGAGAATTTATGATGTTTAGATACAATTGAGCTTGGGCCAGCACCAATGGGGCAAATAGCTCACACAATATGGGTAAAATAAGCCAGATACAATCACAAACTAGAGCAGAAAGTTCGCTCATAGGAGAAACTTACACAGAAAAACAGCAGGAAAAGAGTGAGGAATTTGGAAAAATGGATAGCGCCATCGCGTCCGGAATGGCCCAAAACCCCAGTCTACAATGTCAAAGTGCTCAAATCCGACCTCGGATGAGCAGTTTACGGCCAAAATAGGCTCCAAAATGAGCAAAAACACACCTGCGGCTGTTTCCTCCTCTCTTCTCCACATTTTTTCTGGTCTTCTCTCTCTTTTTTTAGTTCCCACACTTATCTTTTTTAGTTGGGCACCCTTGGCCTTTTCGATGACCTCAACCGGACCCCGAACAGGCCAAAAACTGACCTCGCAGTGCATAGTTGTCACCTTTTTGCATCATTTGCACACCTGGCACTCAGCTTTTTTCCAATAATGCATCTCGCCACCACGTGAAGTGGCCCCAAAAAGTGGTCCTAATGATGACCTTTCTGCATAACTCTCACAAGAAAACATCCACGTTGTGTCCGTACTCATCCGCGTGCAAGTATTGACCCCGTTCGCCCTCCTGACGCCACTAGATGCCATCTGACGCACCTGCTGACCTCACGTCGTCGGCCCGCGGATAGCTTCCTCGAGAAGTTTTACGCGCTATAAACTCCTCATTATTGTAGAAAAGACATACTGGTACTGGTAATAGTGAAAATCGATGCACTATGTACATGCTGTCCTACCTCTACACATGTGGGCCCCACATAACCACCTGGCTAAGGAAAATGAGCAATCCTTTATTTGATGCACCATGCATGTATATGTACATATGCACAATTCCTTGCTCCCAAAAACTCCTGACAACGTAAGGCGTGATGGCAACACTTTGTACAATGCTGAGCCTTTTAGCAAGCAACAATTGGATGCTATTACCATAATCAGCATGACGAATGAAAGTGACACCATTAATGTGAAGCACATCATCAACTAAGATAGTTTCCTTAGATTGAGATACCTTCTTGAAAATTAGCAGCAAAGGTAGGGCAGGGAGTCTTTTCACCCGGTCTCCAAAGCACTTTGGACAATATCCAAAGTGATCTTCACGCGGACAGGAGGTTGCCTTGGATTGGTGGTGTCTGGATTCACAAAGTGCACTGGGAGCACTCGCAGACGGGCGGCAATCTTGTAGGCAAGCCTTCGCCTCTTTGCTTCAGGAGGATTTAGGGGTGAGAGTCGTGGTTGCAAGTTGGAGGTTGAAGTTGGTTGCTCACTAGCCTTTTTCTTGCCTATAGTGGTCATGTAATCCCTTATTAATGAGATTAAGCCAAATGTTACCTTACGCTTGAGCATGCGCTGCGGCCTTGTGCCACTTAGGTGTAGAGGTGATCTTCCTCCTCTTAGTCGGCTCCTCAAGAAAGAGAGGTCTGGTGATGCTTTCTCTTCCCTTAATGTGTGTCACAGTACCTTCGTGTATGTTGATGTAGAATATTTCAAGCTCGTGTGCGTTGGAGGTTTCTCGAGCACTCATAGGTTGAGAGGAGAGGTATATCAAGCTCTTCTTCTTACTCTCCTTCGTTGGTGACGATCACGAACAAGGCATGTAGAAGAACTTACTTCTTGAATTTCAATGACACTGCAACCTGGTAACAGGACCTCGATGAAAGCTTTAAGGCCTCTAAAGCCTCCTCCTCTTCTGTTCTCCAATTTGCAAACTCCTCACGCCATTCGTCCATGTTGTAGATTGCACATCTTCATTGCTTGTGGACTGAAGGTCTGTGTAGCCCTCCTCAGTGGGGGCACCAAAATGATAGCGGGAAAAAGAGCAGTGCAATCGGGTGGCCTCTGTACTCTCTGCACACTCCACAAACCACGCCTCATGCAAACAAGCAAAGAACAAAACAAAGGGGGCACCACCCTAAATTAAGAGGTTTAGGGACCTCACACATAGTGCACATAGGCAAGTGAGACTTCTGGCATTATGATGGCATCAAAACATATGGCAAAACACATAGAAACGAAGCTTAGGGACCTTATGTAGCATATATATACACAAAACATTAGCTTAATAATACAACGGCATCTGATCATACATAACAAGGATATAGAGAAGCCAGCCAAGGATGGCATAATCCCTTGTCAAAAACAAATCAACCCAGCAAGTAGGTATGATCCTACTAGCAACACATCAATACCTTAGAGAATGATGGCGAGGATGGTGGCCATGGAGTATGAGAGAAGACTCCTTATTTAGGTTTTAGAGCTAGTAACGTAGCACCCTAGAGGGAGAGAGAGGGAGAGAGAGTAGAGCTCCATCCATAGCTCCTCATTGTGAGCAATGTCGTCAAAGCTTCATTGCTTGGTAAAGTGGGTGAAGTGTTGGTTTTGAGTGAGAGAAGGCCTCCTTATATAGGTTTCTGAGAGGCTTTAGGATTAGGGATAAACATGCTTAAATCCGCTGATTGGGGTTACTTTTTGCTTAGGGTGGTCAACAGATTGAGGTCACCTGATATGTCACCATCAAGATATTCTCTAGAGTGAAGTGAGAGGGGAGGGTAAATGCTGATTTTTTTTATTGTGACACATGGGGATACGGCCTTGACCAGCATTTAAGAGCAGGTAAGGTGGCTGTTGAAACCGGAGGTTCTGCA
The DNA here is from genome assembly GCF_014529385.1 of Adiantum capillus-veneris. NCBI lineage: Eukaryota > Viridiplantae > Streptophyta > Polypodiopsida > Polypodiales > Pteridaceae > Adiantum > Adiantum capillus-veneris. The sequence goes on from NW_028221564.1 coordinate 50,897, forward strand.
CATGTCAGGGGGGACCTGCTGGGTCCTCCTGAATATCAAATTCTCAAAAAATCCTCAACCATGGCTTCTTTTGACATGTGTTCTTTGAAAAAATCAGCATGTCTCTTTTCAACTCAAAAGTCTTTTTCCCTGTTGACTCACCTTTACCATAAGATTTTCCCCTTTTCTCCTCCTGTAACTGCATTGTTGATGCCCAATCACTGCTTCTAGTAACAGTGAATTGTTACCTACCAAATACTTATGGTGCAGTAAAAAATATTTACCATGGGTAAAAAAAGTTACTGTAGGTAAAAAGTGATTTGTATTTACCATGCAGGTGAAAAATATTTATTGTCGGTAAAAAATATTTACTGTCGGTAAAAAACTGAAAACGGAGTATGCTGTGCTGTGAGTCCACACGAACATCCTCGTGTAAATTTCACTAGAAATTCACACCTAGAATGGGCTATTCTGTAAGATATAGGTTGTAGGCATGCATAAGAGCTCGTTCCCACGTATCTTCTGTCCATGGCACTTTTTACTCTTTGGTGCTTGTGAAGTAGATTTTTCTTCTCTCTCGAGATCCCTTGGACTAGAGTATCCTCATCTCCCCAACAACTGACTGTGCCTTTATTGCATCTTCAGAAGGGGTCCTAAAAACCATGCATCATACTTCTTGCCACACGTTGTCAGGATCTTCTACCTACCTCACAAACTCCACTTCCAATCCATGCCTTAGATTGTCCCAACTCAATCTCACAGGTGGATCAGCCACACGCAACTCCTCTTCAAATGCTTTGGACCAAACTCGTCATCACTCTTCAAACAAATTTGGAGAAGATGTAACATCTGCACTGGGTCATGAATCAGGTTCCTAATACAGGAAACCTCCATCTTTTCCAAAAAGTCGTCCACATCTTCATCACTTCTTCCATGATTCTGGACAAGATAAAGCCATGGCTACCCAAGCTACAATGCTTTGAGAACACCTTTGAACACACATGCAAGAACCCAAAACTTTTGACAGACTCAATCCCCAAAAAATTCAATGGAGCTCAACTTTCGATAAGGACAAACACATGCACATCAAATGAGTTTTCATAGTTAATCATTGGAATTACAACAGGCAAAGGACATTCCAGTATCTCTCTTAATCTTCTTGGCCCGAACATAAAGACTATGCCCTACTGGAAATAAATCTTCCTGGACTCATGAAAATTTATCTAGATTCTGAGTTAAATGAAAAGGAGTGAATTGAGAGCCATTTTGATCATCCATTAAAGTCAACCATGAAACTCCCAAGAAAGCACACTTGTCTTATCCTCTAAATGGATCAAAATACCAAAAAACCAGCCATCATAACTTCGAAAATTTGACAGAGTTTCTCGAGAAGTAGAGCAGTGAGAACCCAAAATATAGACTGTATATGCATGCATAAACTGCCAACAATAGAACCCGATCATCAAGTAGGAATCACTAGTACATAGACTATGGAAAAGTCACAAAAAGGGTGCTCTAGCCACCTGTATCACCGAAAGGATCTCACATTTGAGAATCCCCCAGCTCAATAAAACCTCACGCTATCGACCCTCTCACGAAGGCTTATGCAAATCTCGTATACTCAAGTCTCAAAAATGACTATCTTCCAGACCAAGTCTCAGAAATGGTTGGGACTGCCAAATAAAACCAAGTATGGCGCTAAATGATGCATACCCATGACAACTGAAACCAAGTGACTCCATTGCCAGTATATGACTCTACTCCAACTACCTGGACCTGTGTGAATCACCTATACCTGTAACCTGTAAGCTGCAACCTGTAATTCCGAATCTCAAAGCTTGAAGCTCAAAGCAGAAGGTACTCGAAGAAGATCCTCCGTGGGGGTGCCAAAAGAATGTGAGCGGGATGGAAACACACACAACATCTCTATAACAGCCCGATACACACTCTTGGGATGATACACACACACACACACACACACTATGGGGCACCACTCGGCTTACACAACCCACCTGGCCGAGACAGGGAACACACCGATGGAGTGAGAGGAGAGAGACTACCCATTTACCCACTCCACACAGAGAGACAAACACACACACACCCAAAAAACTCAGCTCAAAAGAGGATAATTTCTGATGTTTAGATACAATTGATCTTGGGCCAACACCAATGGGGCAAATAGCTCACACAATATGGGTAAAATATGCTAGATACAATCACAAATTTGAGCAAAAGCTTCGCTCATAGGAGAAACTTACACAGCCAAAATAGCAGACACAAAGTGAGGAATTTGGCAAAATGGACAGCACCATCGCATCCAGAACGGCCCTAAACCCCATCCTACAATGTCAAACTGCTCAAATCCGACCTCGATGAGTAGTTTATGGCCAAGACAAGCTCCAAAAACAGCAAAAACACAGTTGCGGCTCTTCCTCCTCTTCTCTTCATGTTTTTTCTGGTCTTCTCTCTGATTTTTCAGTTCCCACACTTAGCTTTACTACTTAGGCACCCTTGGCCTTTTAGTTGACCTCAAACGGACCCCGAACATGCCAAAACTAACCTCGCAGTGCATAGTTGTCACCTTTTTGCATCATTTGCACACCTGGCACTCAACTTTTTCCAATAATACATCCTACAACCACGTGAAGTGGCTCCACGAAATGGTCCTCATGAGGACCTTTATGCTTAATTATCACAAGAAAACACCCACGTTGTGTCCGTACTTATCCACGTGCAAGTATTGATCCCATTCGACCTCCTGACGCCACTGGATGCCGTTTGACGCACCTACTTACCTCATGTCGTCAGCCCGTGGATAGCTTCCTTGAGAATTTTTACGTGCTACCAACTCCTCATTATTATAGAAAAAGCACACTGATACTGGTGACAATGAAAATCGATGCACTCTGTACATGTTGTCCTACCTGTACACATGTGGGCCCCACGTAACCACCTGGCTCTAGAAAATGGGCAATCCGTTACTCAATGCACCATGCATGGCTATGTACATTTGCGTAATTCCTTGCTCCAAAAAACTCTTGACAACGTTTATTCATACCTCAGGAAATGTTCAGCTTGATGAGTAAGTAGCCAGATAGTTACTCCACTTAGGAACAAGTAACATTTGGAACAATGTTACATGAGGCATGGGTGTTTGTTTTTGACATTGAGGACAATTTTTTACAAAATAATGAACATCACTCCTTATAGTTGGCCAAAATTCTCTAAGTCTCAAGATCCATCGCATAGTTTGGTCTTCCGCAAAGTGAAGTCCTACTATGGTAAAATGTGCTTGACTTAGGTATTGGGTTTTCTCCTCAGGATTAATGCATAAAGGCAATATTCCATCTTGATTTTTTTTGTACAACCTTCCAGCTAGTAATTGATACATAGAAGATTGCTCAATTAATCTGATTGTAATAGGAAGTGGTATTTACGAATCCACTTGAGCTATGGTCATCAATGATACCATATTTTCCGACCATCGAGGTATCATTTCTACGGAGAACATATATGCATCTAGTAGATCATCATCTACTCCTTTAGGTGGTTCTCCTGAAACAATTATTGACAAATGATCTTCTCTTTGATGAGTAGTCCCCATTTTTACAACTACAGAGAGATCAAATTCCAGAAGAATGATGAATCATCTCACTATTCTTCCTATGTTGCATGGCTTGTTGACCAAGTACAATAAGGCTTGGTGCTCCACAAAGAACACAAATTTGTTAGCTAATAGGTAATGTCTATACTTTTTTACGGCATAGATTATTCCTAGTCCTTCCCTCTCGATGGTGGTATAATTCTTTTCTGCCATGTTCAACTGTCGGTTAGCATAAAAAATAGGAAAATCAATTTTCCCATCTCCTAATTGAGCTAGTATACACCCAATGGACAAATTGGAAGCATCCACATGTATGTGGAATATCTTATTTCAATCTGGTGCTTTCAATATTGGAGCTGAAGTGAGAGCTTGCTTAACACTAGAATGGTAACAGGACACTTTTATGTCCTTGGACACTTTTGTGTCCTGTTAAGTGACCATTTTGCTTGAATTATTTGAAGAGTATGAAAATGAATTTCTAGGTGCTATATATCCACAAAGTTGCCTTATGAGCTGAAAAAAACTTGACATTTTTTTTGGAGTATCATTCTCACCATTAACCTTACTCTTGCACAACATTTTTGAACCTAAACTGTGTGAAAAAACAGGTCCTGTTTTTGGCTTTTTTTTCAATTTTTGGCAACTATACCACTCTAAACTTCATGTTTGTGAGGTTTAGATGGCTAGAGGTTAGGCCTTCATAGTTCTCAACATGTTTTGATGCTTGTAGGGAGAGCTAAGTGTTAAAATTGAAAGTTATGACCAACTTACAAGAATTAGCACTTTTATGAATTTTTTGGTGGCTTTCTTGATATACAAATTCAATTTTTATTATGTAAGTGTAATGTATAACATAAAGATAATCTTCCTTGAGTTTTGGGGGACCTAATATGCTATATAGCATAGTATATATGATCATGGTTGAGTTTTTTGATTGCTGAAGAATACAATACATTTTAGAGTAGCAAGTATAACTTTCTCAATATTGCTAGTTTCTTAGGCCAATTGTGTGTATTTTGTAGGTAGTAACCATATCTAATCATAGACGACAAACTTGTCTAGATATTGAGTATTTTCTATGGGTTTCGAGAGGTCATAATGCCAAACCCAGTTTTTTCATGTTTGTTGTATTTAGCACTTTATCATTGCCCCCAAGGTTCCACTTAGTAAGAGATCCATTATCCTTTTGACATGCTCCATGGCTCCTTTGAATCCAAAGGCCCAAAGGGAACTAAAAAAACATGTATATAGTATCTGTATTGAGCGTGACTATAGAAACTTTGATGATAGGTCCGTAGAATGGCAAAAATGCAACTTTTTTGTACCTTTTTCTTTTTCCCATAAAAAAAATAGTGAGGTAAAAGCAACCATATGTTTTGATCACCAACCCATTGAATTTAACGGGGCATTTTATCTTATGTCCTACAAAAATCCCCACTCTTATTTATATACAATCAACCGTAAGAAATTGCTGTTTTGGGCAAAATATATTGGTCCATCAAATTTGGAGGCTTGTAGTGACCAAGGGATGAGAAAACTTACAAGTTTCTCATTTTCTCCATATGTAGTAGTTCTTGAACTATAAGCTCATGAAAGGATTTTTCAAAATGGGTGGATCTACTCTGGTTTTGGAATTTTTTTCCAAAACCCTGAAAGGAAACTTTTATGTCCTATTAGGTTACCATTCTAGTGTTAAGCTTCATGAAGGATTCTTCACACTCATCAGTCCATTCAAAGTGGAATCAAGTTGTATATGGGTTTTTCAATTATAGCGTATATGTAAATGAACCGTTTGTAGTATCCACAATGTCCATGAAGGCTTGAACCCCCTTGACTGTTGTCGGTCTAGGAAAATCAACAATATCATGAATTTTATCCATATTTGTAGCTATGCCAATTTTAGACACTATATATCCAAGAATTTTTGCTTGTCTACCCATGAATGTGCACTTTTCAGGATTTAAGAAAATCCTAAAAAGTTTACATTTTTCGAATACCTTTTTGAGGTGTTCAAAATGATCATCCCGGATTGATGAATGTACATGTAGATTATCCATATATACTCTCAAGAAATTCCTAAGATATTATTTAAAAGCATGGCTCATCAATCTTTGGAAGGTGGCAGGAGCATTAGTTAACCCAAAAGGCATTACCCGATAGGCAAAAAATACCCCATTCAGTTGCAAAGGCAGTTTTATGATGATCTTTGGGATCGACCAAAAGTTGATTGTATCCCAAAAAGCCATCTAAAAAGCTATAAGCTTCTTTCCCTGTAACTCGCTCTAAATCATGCTCAGTGATTGGAAGAGCGAAGTTGTCCTTAATGGTAGGTGCATTCGCTCTGGAATGGTTCAAGTACATAGGCTTCATCTGTGCAATCCCTTTCTAAGATAAATTCTTCTCGTTTTAAGCTTATATTTTTTAAAGCTCTGCACATCTAAATAGGAGTGTCTTTGTTAAACCAAGATGGAAGCTTAGTTTCAGATGAAGAGACCGAATCAAACTCTTGTATGGGTGTTTTCATGACATCTCTATAAGTGTGATCTTTTAGATTAACCCTTGTTATTGATCCCACTCGCTTCAAGTACAGATAATTGTTTTCCCAATCTTGGATGAGTTGTACTTGTTGCATGAAAGGTCTTCCCAAGATAATTTCTTAATTGAGTTTCTCTCCAAAGTCTGCTATGGCAAAAGTGTGTTGAGTTTCAATCCCACATGAATTAACTATCACTTTGTCCTAAGGGTCTTTCAATGTGTCCATCAACCAATTGTGATTTCATTCGAGTTTGTCTTATGGCTGGTTGTCCCAGGACTCCCATACTGCCTTCGTGGCTATGGCTATGCCTGCCCCACTATCCAGTATTGCCATGGTTTCCATGTCATTATATCTCACCGGAAGGGTTGTGTTTCCTTCTTCCCCTTCGTAGGATTCTTTGACTTTGTTCATTGGAACAGATCTAATCTCTTTGGTATCCAATTCGTGTTTCAATTTTCCCAATTTTTTTATGATTAACCCTATTATTCCCACCTTCTCGAGAGTTTTCTGTAGATCATTCCATAAATATGGCATGATTTTCAATAGTTCTCCTAAAGTAAGAGTGCATTGGATAGGTGTATACATGATTGAATGGATGTTGTCTACTTCTAGGGTTTCTTCAGCTCTTTTTACTTGAGTGGTTTTACACACTATGGATTCATCTTTGTTATCTCCCAAGTAAGAGGGTAATGTTTTCAAAGTCAATGGTTTAGACATTCCTGAAGCTTCAGATCCACAATCCCCATACAAGGATTGTACATCCATGTCCATATCAGGAGGTAGGTTGTCTAACCAAACTTCCTCTATAGGAGCTGACTTCAGAGTTAGTCTCCCATCATTAATCTCTCTAACGTTTTCCAATAAGTGTCCTGGCGAGTCTTCTTCTACGAATGGAATTCCGTCTAAGGCACCTTCACTGTCCGGCACTATAAGTTCTACTACTTTTTTGTCTTAAGGTGGGGTTCTACCACCACTTTGGTTTTTTCTTTATTGGTTCCTATAACAAGCTCCTTAGGTTTTGTCATACTCTCGAGCTTTGGTCTTTGTTTTTTCAGCATCTCTTGCGTGATTCTTACCAAATTTTGATAAGCTTCAAGCTTAGTTGCTTCCATGTCTAGAGAAGGATATTTTTTCTATTTGTTTTCCATGTTTTGGCGTGCTTTAAGTCTTGCTTGGTAAGCTTCTAAGGTTGCATAATAGGCTTAAAAATTTGTCAACCGAAATTGATCCTCCAGATTTCACGGTGGTTTCTTTGATTTAGCTTCCAGTTTCTTTCACATTTTCTTGGAATAGCTTCTTTGCTTTCTCCTTGATTTTAGCCCTTTGTTTCTATTTTCTCATCTCATACCTTTTGTTTTTTCTTCTTTTGGTCTTTTGAGAGAAAATTTTAGTATTTTTTGAATCATCAGAGGAGTTATGTTTCTTTTTCTTAGCCTGGGCTCTGGTGATTACCTTGATTTGAACATTCAGTTCACTCTCAGAAGAGCTACTAGGTATCACTCGGACTATGTTCACTATTGTTTTATCCTTGTTTAAAGGATTCTTTGGACAATCTTTCGAGAAGTGTCCTCCCTTTTTGCAACATTGTATGGAATAAACTTCAACTGGGTTGAGGTTCTTGTCAGCTCTGGGCATTCGTTCTTCCAATGATCATCTGCACCACAGTTATGACAGTTTTGAGTTCTTGCCTTAATCATGGGTCTTACAATAGGAGTTCTAACACCTTGATTAACTACATAGTACATTGATGCAAGCTCTGGTGTAGCATAAGTCATAGGTTCTTCCATTGATGGTGGATGTGAATTATACCAATCTCCTTCTACCATTACTGTACATGGACTAGGCTCGACATAGGGTGTAATATAGGCACTAGTGCTTGTTTGTCTACGACTCTCTCTACATGCATGTACTGGTGAAGACAGGTACAGGGTTTACTCCATTTCATTTGGTGTATGGAAAGGAAGCACTATTGCCTGTGGAGGTAGAGTTGCCTGCGGTCAAGATGTTAGAGAAGTTGCTTGGGCCGCCTAGTGATGCATTCAAAGAGAGGCTCTTGCAGTTACAAGAGGTCCAGTTGGATAGGATGAGCGCATTGGAGCATTATGGGCAGATACAGGATAAGGCTTTGGCAAAGATAAATGAAAAGTTCAAAAGTAAGGGTATCAAGAAACATGACTTGGTTTTGCGCTACAATAGTAAGCTGGACAACACCTTCCAAAAGAAGTTTCAAATTAAGTGGGAAGGCCCTTTCAAGGTAGTGGAGTGTTTTCCAAATGGCACATATCAGCTGGCTAACCTGGATGGTGTTCTACATAAGTCAAGGGTGAATGGGTTGCGTCTTAAATTGTATCATGCTAGATTGATGATGGTGGAGCAAGATGAGCTGTCTGTGGATCAAGCAGTGTTGGTGAGGGATGAGGAGACCTGTGATGTGGCGAGTCTCATATCTCTCTTTGCTGCTGCTGATCATGAATGATCTAGCAGGCTAGGGGATGGGCAAATTTGTCAGGAGTTTTTTGGAGCAAGGGATTGCGCATATATACATATACATGCATGGTGCATCAAATAAAGGATTGCCCATTTTCCTTAGCCAGGTGGTTATGTGGGGCCCACATGTGTACAGGTAGGACAGCATGTACATAGTGCATCGATTTTCACTATTACCAGTACCAGTATGTTTTTTCTACAATAATGAGGAGTTTATAGCGCGTAAAACTTCTCGAGGAAGCTATCCGCGGGCCGACGACGTGAGGTCAGCAGGTGCGTCAGATGACATCTAGTGGCGTCAGGAGGGCGAACGGGGTCAATACTTGCACGCGGATGAGTATGGACACAACGTGGATGTTTTCTTGTGAGAGTTATGCAGAAAGGTCATCATTAGGACCACTTTTTGGGGCCACTTCACGTGGTGGCGAGATGCATTATTGGAAAAAAGCTGAGTGCCAGGTGTGCAAATGATGAAAAAGGTGACAACTATGCACTGCGAGGTCAGTTTTTGGCCTGTTCGGGGTCCGGTTGAGGTCATCTAAAAGGCCAAGGGTGCCCAACTAAAAAAGCTAAGTGTGGGAACTAAAAAAAGAGAGAGAATACCAGAAAAAAACGTGGAGAAGAGAGGAGGAACAGCCGCAGGTGTGTTTTTGCTCATTTTGGAGTCTGTTTTGGCCGTAAACTGCTCATCTGAGGTCGGATTTGAGCACTTTGACATTGTAGACTGGGGTTTTGGGCCGTTCCGGACGCGATGGCGCTGTCCATTTTGCCAAATTCCTCACTCTTTTCCTGCTATTTTTCTGTGTAAGTTTCTCCTATGAGCGAACTTTCTACTCTAGTTTGTGATTGTATCTGGCTTATTTTACCCATATTGTGTGAGCTATTTGCCCCATTGGTGTTGGCCCAAGCTCAATTGTATCTAAACATCAAAAATTCTCCTCTTTGAGATGAGTTTTTTTTTGTGTCTGTGTGTGTATCTGTGTGGAGTGGGCAAGTGGATAGTCTCTCTCCTCTCACTCCAGAGGTGTGTTCCCTGTCTCGGCCAGGTGTGTTGTCTAAGCCGAGTGGTGCCCCATAGTGTGTGTGTGTATCATTCCAAGAGTGTGTGTTGGGTAGTTATAGAGGCGCTGTGTGTGTTTTCATCCCGCTCACAATGTCTTCACAGATGCATCAGGAAGAGTCGAAGTGATCCGAGGTGCTGACCTTCTGTGGCTGATCAGGCTCATTGGTCCCAAGGTGGTGCAACTAAGCTAGGCTCTTGTGTGTAAGTATGGATGCCAATAATGAGAATGATGATCCCCGCATGCTTCCTTTCCATTTTGTGCGTCATATCCGTGTGAATATTTGTATTGATAGAAAAATCTTTTATCAGCAAAGAATAGCCCTGTTGTTGGAGCCGAGAGACTTGGGGAAATCTTGCGCTCTCCTCATCCTGTCATTCTACCCTTACTAGACTACTACCATTCCTTTGATGTGTCGATCTTCATCCTATTTTGAGCTAAGTTGTGCTAAAGCTCCAAATTGTAATTACCATACTCTATTTTAAAATAAATTGGAGCTGTTTGTGTAATTGTTTACTCTCTCACTTATGGCCTTCCCTAATTTTTATGGTAAGCCTGGGGAGGTTGCTCCAGACTTTTTGGATAATTTGGAAATGGCCTTTCTGGTATCGGGAAGGGATGACGAAGCTACTAAGTTAAGGGACTTTTTTTTGTCTTGAGGGAAGGTGCAAAATTATGGTACAAACTTTGGCACCTGAAGAAAGAAGAGACTGGGAGTCCTTAAAGATGGCCTTCATCGAAGAATTTCGCCGCCATGAGCCTCCAGAGGAGATATGGAGACAGCTCTTAGAGTTACGCCAAACATCACCCAATGACTATAGAAGCTATGAAGGAAAGTTTTCCAACCTGTGGGAGAAATGGTGTGCATCACTAGGTGAAGGAGAAAGGGGGCCAGAATGCCTAAAGAAGGACTGTTTCCTGGCAGGGCTTTACCCCATCCTCGAGAAAAGGTAAAAGGTAAATTCCCAGATACCTTTGATAAAGCTATGACTTATGCAAA